>NC_133777.1:20757924-20840367 GCF_003597395.2 Chelonoidis abingdonii
CCTTTGTCAGGATCCTGAACTCGACCATCTTATGGTCACTGCCTCTCAGGTTCCCATACACTTTTGCTTCCCCTACTAATTCTTCCTGGTTTGTAAGCAGCAGATCAAGAAGAGCTCTGCCCCTAGTTGGTTCCTCCAGTACTTGCACCAGGAAATTGTCCCTTACACTTTCCAAAAACTTCCTGGATTGTCTGTGCACCGCTGTATTGCTCTCCCAGCAGATATCAGGGTGATTGAAGTCTCCCAGGAGAACTAGGGCCTGTGATTTAGTAACTTCTGTTAGTTGCCGGAAGAAAGCCTCGTCCATCTCATCCCCCTGGTCTGATGGTCTATAGCAGACTCCCACCACAACATCACCCTTGTTGCTCACACTTCTAAACTTAATCCAGAGACTCTCAGGTTTTTCTGCAGTTTCATAGTGGAGCTCTGAGCACCACCAAGTCTCTGTTATTCCAGTCACTTCATAATTCCTTGACTGTGCCAGGACTTCCAGTTCTTCCTGCTTGTTTCCCAGGCTTCTTGCATTTGTGTATAGGCACTTAAGATAACTCACTGATCGTCCTGTTATCTCAGTATAGAATTGTTATTATTTCCAGGCCCTTTACTAAGTACTCCTACAATGGATGTTTTCTTCGGTAGCAGCATGACTAGTATGCTGGCACTCTGTATTATGTACTGTTATCCAAAGTTCCATTGAAATCAACCATTCCAGTCATTTAAATAAAACATTACTACTTATTCCTGACCATTGTGAAAGTAAATATGCCAAGGCTGATTACACAGAAAGCACAGTGTTACATAGTCATACAGGGCTGGTAATTACATAATAATGTTACGGGTAAAGCCAAGTTCATCAAATGAATAAATAGATCATCTTAGATGATAGCAGCGTTAAGATGTTCCATGATGCAGTCTGAAATATCCAGGATATGTTACCATGAAAAACAAGAAGTACTGTACCTATCAAGGTTCACCGTGCATTTACCAGGTTTCTACTGAGAGTGTTTTCAAATCTGAATATCTGGATGATTTCCAAGCACCAAATCTATGACTACATTTAATTTTGCAGCTGATTGCAGTGTGTCATCTGACATATTGTAACTATTTTTAATCTAGAAGGCAGGAAAGCACCTGCAACTCTGAGAATTTTATATTTTAAAATCAAGCACTAGATCAAAAGTGCTTGGACTTCGTTTTGTAAAAAATAAACAAACTCCATCTCTGCTGACAATCTGTGTAGCAATTTCAATGCAATATGATTCAAAACAGCTAGGATATTAATATCCTTCTAATGCTACAGGAAAAGTCTGATAATGGAACAGAGTGCTGACAGTTCCTTAAGTAGAGTAGCTCTAGTGCTTGACTTTCTAACAGAAAGAGCTTGTAAACTTTACACCATGGCATTTGCAAACTGACAGTGGTGATGATTTAAAAGAACTGTTACATGTCTTGCAGCTGGCTGCAGCAATTTCAAGCACTGAAGTATTAACTTCAAGAGCTCATATACCTGTATAAGACTCACCTTTAACCTTCTATTTTGGGTAAAAAAAAAAATTTCTTGGGATGCATCTCTGCTAAGTAAAGATCCAGATATTCCAAACAGCTCAGCTCCCATTTAGGCACTTAAATAAAGTGGCCAGATTTTCAGCTGTCACTGAGGACAATGGAAGCTGAAGGCGGCTTAACGCTTCTGAAAATCTCACTGTCTTATTTAGGTGTCTAATGGGGAGTATTGGCAGTTGACCTTTTTGGAAAATCTGGCCATAACTATAGGGGGACACACCGGGTGTGTCCATTGTTATTATGCAAGTGCCTTACAAGTGCCCTTTTAAATGCCAGATTTATTATTGGAGGTCTTTTTGCATACCAAACTGGCCCATAGGGTGGAAACTGGGGGGTTATTTAACAGGAGTTTGGTGTTATTGCTGCAAAGGGAAGAATTTGGCTTAAGAATTTATTTATTATTAAATAACTGGATGGTGGTGCCACTTAATTGGATTAAGTAGGAATGGCAATGAAAGTTTTTACACCAGGTTTTGTTTGCAGGGGAACCAAACTACTTAAAGGGTTTTTTGTTTTTTTTTATTTTTTTAAATAATTTAATATATACTGGCAATTTTGGGTAGTTTTTACTGGGGTGGTTTTTAATGTTTGACTGACTTTAACACATAAAGTAATTTTTGGGGGGGGGTAATATACCAGACAAAGGTGGGGGGTACACCTTTGATAACCTTTGGTGTTTAGTGAGGAGTTACGGTAAGAAGTACCAAGGGTGGACAGAGACGTTTTATTTTTTTTAAGAGTTTTGGAGTTAGTGGAGGTTGGACCAAAACATGTTTTGCGTGTGTTGGACTATGGGTGCAAATTTAGCATACACAAGGCCATAATAACGCCTCTCCAAAGTCCAGTGGAGAGCCTAGTGCCCACTGGCTCTCTACCACCATGACCGACCCCGCAGCAAAAATAAAAGAGTCGGCCATGGTGCGGAAATGGCTCATACCCTCCATCTGGTTCACATGCGTAACAATGCTCCTTCTATTAATACTAAACTTCCATAACACGCTGGTATTTTTCTAAACCACAAGAACCAACGGCACTCCTCCGGTAAGTCCCTCCCCTCTTACTACAAAATCACCTACCAACAAACTTTTGGACTCTGCCTAAGGAGGATTATAACAACGGAAAACTTGTGCGAATTGTTTTTGAAATTTGACAGGATCTTCTCTAATTTTGGGGAATGTGTCAATTAAGTGAAATAAGTCAGTGGGGGTCCAAGGAGCATGAACAGTTACCATAGTTCCATGGTCATGATGATTTACCCCGGGAAGTTTACCCAAGGGGATATTTTTGACCACTTCACATTCTTTTTGTCTTGCCCCCTTTAATTCTTTCTGAGCCTTGTGAGCTTTAGCACTAGTGGTCACGCCCAGTTTGGGGGAAACAAACAGCATTTTTATTATGGCCACTCGGTTGGATAGTCGCCGAGTAGCGTTAGTTTCAGAGTTTCCTTCTAATTTTAGTCTTTTTAATAATCCCGCTGTGTGTTGTTTCAGGTTAGATAGGACTTGCTGTTGAATTTCTGGGGAGAAATTCAGATATGTTTTAATTTCCTCCACCGGGGAAGATTCCGAATGGGAAGGGGAAGTTTTAGTGGAGGTTGTTACACCCGAAGCAGTTGACAAGGATGATGGGGTCTGGGACTGGGAAGTCTTGGAAGAATTTGGTTCTTCCTCCACTTCCCTGTTTGGAGACTGGCTAGATGGAAGCATCGGTTCCCTGACAGCCCCTTCTTCAGGTATTGGATAGATTGGCCATAGTCTATTTTCCACAAAAAAATCTATAAGGTCCTGGGGTAGGGCCGAGGGACTGGTTATTTCCTAGAATGCCCCCCAGCAGCAATCCATTATTCTCTGTATGTCAGAGATGTTACAAGGTACAAGCAGATATTTGAGAACAGATGTATTGAAGACTAGGTAGAAGAAACTAGCAGCACATATTGTTCACATAGTATAGCACTCCTCGATATTTTCAAGCAACTAACAAATCACCAGAATGTATAAGCTTTTTGTTCTGTCCCTCAGCTTGATGAATTAATGGTCAGATCTGTGTGCTTCATTGTTGCCTGCCTCCCATTCAATTAAGCAGGTTCTTACCCATAAAAGAACTTGGGGAGCTGCTAATCCTAAAATTCTCAGCTTGTGTAAGACTGAGGTTTGGATCAGCCAAAACTCCACTCTAGTGAGCATGCACACACATGAATGGGAGAAAGGGAGCAGGCTGCCTATTCATAACTAATGTAGAGACAAAGGCTACAGTGGGAATGGCCATTAAGGCACTAGTGGTAAATGCAAGACCAATCAATGACATAATGGATTGTTACTAGCCACTCACCATAGGATTTATATGGATTTTAATATTTCATTACTTATAAATAAGCCTGCTGCCAACACTAGCTCTATTTTAAAATACTGCTCTGCATTTTGTGAATGTTAATAATGGCCAGCTGCTTGCAACTTATATAGTTTATCTATGCTATTGAATTCACTGAAGCACCACAGGTGAAAACAATAAAAGACGGTTACTCACCTTTGTAACTGTTGTTCTTCGAGATGTGTTGCTCATATCCATTCCAGTTAGGTGTGTGTGCCATGCGTGCACGCTCGTCGGAAGATTTTTACCCTAGCAACTCCAGCGGGCCGGCAGGTCGCCCCCTAGAGTGGCGCGCCATGGCGCTGATATATACCCCTGCGGCCGTTCCGCTCTCATTCCTTCTGCCGCTACTTCCGACAGTGGAGAAGGAGCGGTGTGGAATGGACAATGAAGCAATACATCTCTGAAGAACAACAGTTTACAGTCTTTTCGTTCTCGAGTGATTGCTCATATCCATTCCAGTTAGGTGATTCCCCAAGCTTAGCCTAGGCGGGGGGTTGGAGTGAGAGTTGCGCGTGTAGCACGGCAGGCCGAAGGCCGCGTCATCTCTGACTGGCTGGACCAGGGCAATAGTGGAAGCAAAGTATGGTGACGAGGACCAGTCGTGCCCGACAATTTCCTGGATGGCACGTGGCAAGGAATGCCGCCAGCAGCTTGAGCCCTGGTAGAATGCAACAGTCACGTGACCCGAGAGGCCTGGGCCAAGTCATAAACAAGCCCGGATGCAGGACGGTCACCTCACGAAGGAAATCATTTGAGATGAGACGGGCAACCTCTAACACCGTTCAGCTAACCGCACAAAGAGTTGGGGGGGTTTTGCGGAACGGCTTGGTTCGCTTCTATAAAAAGGCCGAGCGCCCTACGGACGTCAATAGTGCAGCTGTGCTCTCCTTGAGACGAATGGGGTTTCAGGTAAGAAGGACAGGTAGCAATATCACCTGGTGAGTGAAAGTGCCCGAGACGCACCTTAGGGAGAAAGGCAGGGTGCGGTCTCAGCTGTACTTTGTCCCTGTGGAAAACCGTATACGGGGGATCCACCGTGAGGGCCCGGAGCTCCGACACCCATCTTGCGGAGGTGATGGCCACCAGGAAAGTGGTCTTCCAGGAGAGATAGAGAAAGGAGCAAGTTGCCAGTGGTTCGAATGGAGGGGACATGAGTCTGGCCAGAACCAGGTTTAGGTCCCAGGCTGGGGGTAAAGACGCTCCAGACCCTTAAGGAACCTAGTCACCATTGGGTGAGAAAACACCGAGCGGCCATCCCCTCCTGGGTGGAAGGTGGAAATGGCCGCTAAGTGAACCCTTAGAGATGACACCGCCAGGCCCTGTTGTTTCAGGGACCAGAGGTAGTCAAGGATATTAGAGATGGAGACTTCGGTGGGAAGGAAGTTCCGATCCGCACACCAGCATGTGAAACGCTTCCATTTGGCCGAATACATCGCTCTAGTGGAGGGCTTCCTGCTTCCCAGGAGCACCTGTCGCACTGGGGTAGAGCAACGCATTTCCGACCGGGTCAGCCACTCAGGAGCCACGCCGTGAGGTGCAGCGACTGAAGGTCTGGGTGACGGAGCCTGCCGTGGTCCTGAGTGATCAGGTCCAGGTGAAGAGGCAGGGGAACAGGGTCGGCCATGGACAGGTCCAGCAGCATGGAGAACCAATGCTGTCGGGGCCACGCTGGAGCTATCATGATCAAGCGGGCCCTGTCCCTGCACACCTTCAGAAAGACCTTGTGGACGAGCGGAAATGGTGGGAATGCGTAGAACGGGTGCGTCGTCCAAGGAATAAGGAAGGCGTCTGCCACCAAGCCCGGATCGAGACCTTGAAAGGAGCAGAACATCTGGCATTTCCTGTTCCCGCGGGACGCGAAGAGGTCCATCCGGGGACATATCCACCTCCAGAAGAGCGAAAGAGCGACGTCCGGGCGAAGGGACCACTTGTGGGAAAGGGAGGATCTGCTCAGATGATCCGCCAGGGTGTTCCGAACCCCCGGGAGAAAGGACGCGATGAGATGAATGGGGTGGGCTAGGCAGAAGTCCCAGAGCCTCAAGGCCTCCTGACACAGGGGAGAAGACCTCGTGCCGCCCTGCTTGTTTATATAATACATGGTTGTTGTGTTGTCGATGAATACCGAAACACAGCGACCTTGAAGTTGTTGACAGAACATTTGACAAGCAAGGCGGACTGCCCTCAATTCCCGTACATTGATGTGGAGGGCTAGCTCGCGAGGTGACCACTGGCCCTGGGTCCGCAGGGTACCGAGGTGGGCTCCCCATCCCAGGTCTGAGGTATCTGTTGTCAGGGTCACCGAGGGCTGGGGCGGATGGAATGGGAGCCCTGCGCACACCACGGACTGATCCAGCCGCCACTGTAGGGAGCCTAAGACGTACTGGGGAATGGTGACAACCGTGTCCAGAGAACGCCTGGTCGGATGGTACTGAGCAATGAGCCAGGACTGGAGGGGCCTCAGGCGGAGCTGAGCGTATCCCGTGACAAATGTGCAGGCCGCCATGTGGCCCAAGAGAGTCAGGCAAGTGCGTATTGAGGTCAAGGGCACTGCCTGCAGCCATCGTATGATGGCCGTCAAGGTTTGGAATCTCGATAGAGGAAGAATGGCTCTGGCCAGGGTGGAGTCCAGAATGGTGCCGATAAACTCTATCCTCTGAGTGGGGATTAGTGTTGACTTTTCGACATTGAGCATTAGGCCTAGGCTCACGAAAAGTCGCTTGACCAAGTGGACGTGGCTGAGGACTTGTGTCTCTGAGGATCCCCGGATCAGCCAGTCGTTGAGGTATGGAAATACATGTATGCGACTGTGGCAAAGGTGGGCGATGACTACAGCCATACACTTGGTGAACACCTGCGGGGCCGTAGAGAGGCCGAACGGAAGGACCGCGAATTGATAGTGACGGTTGTTTATGACGAACCAAAGGAACCTCCTGTTGGGTGGGAAGATGGCTATATGGAAGCAGGCGTCTTGCATGTCGAGGGCGGCGTACCAGTCTCCAGGGATGGGATAATGGTCCCCAAGGATACCATACGGAACTTCAACTTTACCAGGTATCTGTTGAGCGCCCGCAGGTTGAGGATAGGCCTGAGGCCTCCTTTGGCTTTGGGGATCAGAAAATAGCAGGAATAAAACCCCTTGCCCCGCTCACTCTCTGGAACCTCCTCTATGGCTCCTTTGACGAGGAGTGTTTGCACCTCCTGGAGGAGGAGTTGCTCGTGAGAGGGGTCCCTGAAGAGGGATGAGGGAGGGGGACGGGAGGGTGGGTATGAAACAAATTGCAGTTGGTATCCAAGTTCCAACGTGCGTAAGACCCAGCAGTCCGATGTTAGTCGGGACCACGCAGGGAGGAAAAATGAAAGACGGTTGGAAAAGGGAGGGGACGGATCTGTGAGAGAAACTGGTACAGCGCCCTCGGGCGCACCTTCAAAATGAAGCTTTCGGGCCGGAGGAAGGCTTGGAGGAGCTCTGGTTTTGTCCTCCTTGGTTGCCCGACTGTCTATGCCGGCCATTTCTATTTCGCCGTCTGGCGAAGTCTTTCCTCTGCCTGGGTTGGGGGTAGGGCCGGTGTTGTTGCTGAGGCCGGAAGGGTCTGCGTTGGGTGACGGGCGTATGCATCCCCAGTGAACGCATAATGACCCTATGGTCTTTTAGGCTTTGCAGCCTAGGGTCAGTTTTGTCCGAGAACAGGCCCTGGCCCTCAAATGGGAGATCCTGGATGGTATACTGGAGCTCCGGAGGAAGGCCAGAGACCCTGAGCCAGGAAATGCGGCACACGGTAACGCCAGAGGCTAGAGTCCTGGCGGCCGAATCTGCGGCGTCCAAAGATGCCTGCAAGGAAGTTCTCGTGACCTTCTTGCCCTCCTCAAGGATCGCAGAGAACTCCTGACGCGCATCCTGCGGAAGCAGCTCCTTGAATTTGTCTGCCGCCGCCCAGGTGTTATATGTGTAACGGCTAAGGAGAGCCTGTTGATTGGACACCCGAAGCTGGAGGGCACCCGCAGAATAGAACTTTAGGCCGAGCAGGTCCATGTGCCTCGCTTCCTTAGACTTTGGGGCTGGGGCCTGCTGACCATGGCGTTCCCTCTCGTTCACGGATTGGACGACGAGGGAACATGGGGGTGGATGGACATATAGGTATTCGTAGCCCTTTGAGGGCACCATGTACTTGCGTTCCACTCCACGTGCAGCAGGGGGAACGGACGCCGGAGACTGCCAGATGGTCGTGGCATTGGCCTGAATGGTCCGGATGAAAGGAAGGGCGACTCGAGTGGGTGCGTCGGCAGAGAGTATGCTCACTACCGGATCCTCAATTTCTGAGACCTCCTCAGCCTGTAAGTTCATGTTTCGCACCATGCGCCTGAGGAGGTCCCTGATGCGCCCTGAGATCAAGTGAGGGGGGCTGGTGGATGTTGTTCCAGCCACTGCTTCATCCGGGAGGATGATGAGGAGAAACCCGGCAGGAGTGGATCTGCAGAGGCTCTTGGCTGGAGCCACTGCGTTCCGACCTCTGGAGGGAGTTCAGGTCCCTGAAGGGTAGAACGACGCTCCATCTGTAGGGGAAGGGGGAGGAGGGACGATGTGCTCCCGAGCGCCTGTGTTCGAGACGTTGAAACGCGGGGGAATCTGTTGAGGGCCCTGGCTTGGTGCTACGCCCAGGATCCCTGAATCCCCGACTGCTGCGGTCCATGTTCCTGAGGTAGGGGTTCATGGAATAGAAGCAGCAGGCCTGTCGGTGTCCAGGGCATACGCGTGTCTGCTTGGAGGAGAACTGGAACGGTTGGCGGACGCCAAGGGAGAGCCAAAACGGGACTGATAATGTGTCCTCCTCCAGATGGCGGAGACCTCCTCGGTGCCGGAGATCAGTGCCGGGAGTCATAACGGTGCCACGATCGAGACTGGGACCTGCCACCAGCCCGGTGCCGGGAGGTTGACCTGGATCTGGAACGCCGATGGTGGGAGCAGCTTCTCGAATCTCGGTGCTGGTAGCGATGGCTTGAGCCAGAGTGGTGCCGGGAGTATCGGGACTGGCGTGAGGAAGACCTGCGCCATGAGTACAACCGGTACCACCGCGGGGAGCGATGCCGGGACTGCGAGCGGCGTCTTGATCGAGATCTCCCACGGGACCAGGAACGGTGTCGGGGCCACGATGGGGATCGGTGCCGACTCGGCAAATCCAGAGACGGAGCTCGCATGGCCACTGGCTTCCCCTTAGATTGTAGAACCCGCACCAGAGGCACCGGGGGTTGAGGCAGCACAGACTCAGTTAATGCTATAAGGTTCCTAGCCGAGGAGAACGTCTCAGGCATCGATGGGACCATTAGCTCGACCCCGGATCTTATTGGGGAGCTGTGAGGGGCCGGACTCGATGGACCTCCCGGGCCCAGAGTCAATGGAATCCCTGGTATCGATGCCGCGGCAGGAATCGGTGCCGGGCACTCCATTCAAGTCTGCTTGGCCGGAGTGGAGGACATCGAAGGTCTTTTGTCGGGGCCTGGTGCCAGGGAAGGTCGGTGCCGAGGTGTTTTGCCGGGCCTGGCGCAGTCTGGTGCCGGAGTGGAATCGGCACTCGGTGCCGAGGACGGAGGGTTGAGCGCCGCTTCCATGAGGAGAGTCTTTAAGCGCTGGTCTCTCTCCTTCTTGGTCCTTAGCTTAAAGGCCTTGCAAATGCGGCACTTCTTGGAAATATGCGATTCCCCGAGGCACTTTAGGCAGGAGTCGTGGGGATCGCTCGTGGGCATCGGCTTTTTGCAGGCCGAGCACAGTTTGAACCTCGGCGAACCGGGCATGAGCCCGGCGCCGGGTGCGGAGGAGGGCTAGAGCCCAAGCCCACTAACTATATACAACAAGTAAATAACAACTATAAAACTAATATTCTATACTCTAACTATAACTATAACTAAATATAACTAGTAGAACAACGAACAAGGAGAAACTAGGGACGTGGAGGACAGCTATGCCGTGCTCCACAGTTCCAACGACTGACACGGCGGTAAGAAGGAACTGAGGAGTGGACGGGCCAGCAGGGGTATATATCAGGCACCATGGCGGCGCCACTCTAGGGGGCGACCTGCTGGCCCGCCGGAGTTGCTAGGGTAAAAATCTTCCGACGAGCGTGCACGCGTGGTGCACACACCTAACTGGAATGGATATGAGCAATCAGTTGAAGAAGAACTGGTTGTGGTTATACATTGATACAGTCACACCCAGAGTTTAGCAGAAACAGTCTGGGTACATTCTGGATACTTCTGAATGCAGCTGGCCAACTGACAAGTCATGTATATCTGTGGAACTTCTAAATTAGTGCTTGCAGCCATCTTGAACAATAGGTCCTACCCAAAAGGAAAGTGTTTTCTGGAGGAGATAGGAATGTTGTCATACAGTGATGAAAAGCGGAACTGATGGCTTTTTTCCCCAAGGAGTGGAATTCTAGTATTTGTCCAACCCAAGGCAAATGAGTTATTGGCAAAATATCTCTGAAGAACCCCAGCTGATCAGAAAACTGAATCCTGGCTGTTCTTAGTAAGTGAATACATTTTAAAATAAGAAGCCAAATCAGATGATGTCTCAAAACTGTATTTGTCAAAATCTGAATGAATGACAGCACTTAAATACTTAAAGATGTGGAGGCAATGAAATTAATGAAGGATGCAGAAGAATTTGCTGGCTCTTAGCTACCTACAGCCCTTTTCTCTGGAAGAAGAAAAAAAACTATTGCTGGCAACAGTACACTCAAATAATAATTGAAAATCTATGAAAAAAATATAAAGCCTCTTTTGTATTTTTCAAAATAAGATTTTTTTAAATCCTCATTTATAGAAAAAGATTTTTATGTTCAGATTCCCTGGATGATACATTGAATCAGGCACACAGGAAGTCACATTATGGAACATTATCAGATACAATACAACATGATATGACTAATGTGGCCAACGCATCCAATGCATTGCAATATTGTGACTAACATCATCGCAATTGTTTTCAGAATTCTGGGCTAAAATAACAAAATAGTTTTTAAGAGGCAAGAGTAGTGGGAGTCTGTTGGTTGTCTGTAAAAGCAAAAAACTAGTAAAAACTACAATCAAAATGTTTCCATCAAATGTTAACTTGAGTTAATAATGAGTGTTACTTAAAAAAAGAAAATAAATAGTAATACTTCATAAAACAATTTTAGACCTTCACATGCAAGGACATGCATTATCATCTTCATTTTACAAATGAGGACATAGAAATATAAGCTCCAGTTCAGGAAAGAATTTAAGCAGGTGCTTAAACACATGCTAAATTTTGAAATCAATGGGACTTATGTGGTGTCCTGAATAGAGATCAGTTGGGGTGAAGTGACATGGCCAAGGTCACACAACAAGCCAATGACTGCATTCTGGTATAAAAATCCAGAATGACTCCAGAATGCATTCCCATATGTTAATAAGAATTTCAGGTTTCAGTTTCACTTAACATTACCAATAAAAGTAGTGAACTTTTTGTTTAAATTGTCCTTCCATTGCTCTTAAAAATATGGATATTAATGTCAAGCTACTTCTGGTTTCCAGACCACCTGCCAACTTTACACCATTCTTCATCCACAGTACCTAGGATGGAAGCGGGGAGCAGCAGAGCGCTAACAGCATTGTGCATACAAATCCCAATTCAGCAAACACTTAAGCATGTGCTTAAGTCCCACTGAAGTCAAAAGGACTTAAGTATCTGCCTAAAGTTAAGCATGTGCTTAAGTGTTTTGTGGAATAGAGACAGACTGCTGAAGTGGGATCACAGGTCAGGAGCAGTGGTATGAGGTGACAAGAAGAAAATTTTCCTTTATGGCATCCAGTAAGCAAACTGAAAACTAATGACCAGTTCATGAAACAATTATTAGAGTCTATCCTACAGTATTATACTAGGAAGAGGCATGGAGGGTATAATGAGGGCTCCATTAAATCATGGATAGTCCTCCAATTACAAAATATTTTTACTAGTTCTTAAGGATTTGTTTATATTTAAAAATGACATTTCTTTGTTGAGTTGTATCACAAAACAACACAGCATTGCCCTTGAAACAAAAACACTCATTACAACTTTATAAAGACACTGCAAACAGATACGGAGATGTTGTAATAGTCACAATAAAACTGAAGTCCACCAAATGTAAAATCCTGAATATTTCATTACTGTTTCACACAGAAAACTGTGTATAAGGAGTACATACTTCACATTGCTATTTGCTAATGTCTCTGAGTGTCTCTGACACTATTACACCTGATTTACAGTACCAGTACACACGTCACAATTACACTTACTTAATTTCCAAAGTGGATTCTAGCAAAATATTCTTATTGACAATTTTGTGTTATTAAAAGCTTAGTGCTCCTGCAGCTCCCTGGCTAGCTAAGATACGAAATGAAGAAGAGGAAGATTGGAATATATGGTCAAAGGAATATTACAAACATTAACTTGCTTTGATAGAGTATTCATTGGTATTCAAATGAGATTATACTGTGCCTCACATTGGGCCCAGATTCAGCAAAGAATTTAGGCCTGGTATACATCTAAAAATTAGATCAACCTAGTTACATAGATCAGGGATGTGAACAATTTTGCATCCTGTGCAATATTGTTAGGTCAACCTAATCCTCACTGGAGATGCAATTAGTTCAATGGAAGAATTCTTCTGTCATCCTAGCTACTACCTTTCGAAGAGATGAATTAACTACATCAAGGGAAGAACCCCATCCATTGATACAGGAAGTATCTATACCATGGCACTACAGATGCAGCTTTGTAGTGCAGACATATCCTAAATCATGTGCTTGCGCCATCCTTATTCAGGACAGCATTTAAGCATGTATGTAAGCCCAGTTGAACCCAATGGGACTCAAGTACGTGCTTAAGTGCTGTCCTAAACAGGGATGCTTTCTTCAAGCAGGACCTTGCTCTACAACAGGTCAAGTTTGTTAAATGCAGGGCACACTGCAAGGTCCATCTTTTCTCTGTGGCTTGCAAGGAGTAGCAACAAATTTCAAATAAATAAATTAGTCTAGCCATTTACAGTGCTTATGGGCAGAGAAAATCCTAACCGTTTTCTACTTCATCTGTTTGTTTGGCTGCTGCCAGTTCATAGCTTTCTTACTTAATGCCCTTACCTAAGCCTTGCTTGTTTACCTTTTGCAATGTGTTTCTATAAAGTTGCAAGTTTGTCTTTTTATTTTTTTGCTTCACATACAGTTCAGAGTTGACCAAATGTAGGTGTCTTGACTCAGCCTCACGTCTAATAGCAAGTACCCTATTTTCAAATGGTTTGTTCCTTGGAGTTTTCAAAGAAACTCAGACAGCATGACCCTTTCTATGTAACTTACACAAAAGCAAATCTCATACACATGGATTACTGGCACAGACAAAGGTACTCTAGCAGCGTTCACACACCAGTACATGTGTGCATGTGTATGTGTTGGGTGCAGGATAACTTTAAATGGACACAGAAGGGAAATAAAGGAGTATTGAAGACAGAAGAAAAACAAAACAAAAACACCAAATCCCATATGCAATAACTGCACCACTTCAGTCACAGTGGGGAAAAGTCATGGCCAACATTTACTGTGTGCATCAGATAATTCATTCATACACTGACCTTTCTAGAATTATGAGGGTTATCTTTAGGTAAGGATCAACTGTTCTTGAAAAATTTTTCACAGAGGCTTCCCACACATATTATCTTGTTTCATTTTTTCTTGTTAATCACTGTCAGTCCAAGACAAAAAGTTCTATTATTATCCTAAATGTTAAATAGAAATTCCAGTGACTCTTCTTATTCAATACACCTGAATTTTGTTAGAAAACTGCTAGTTTCATTCTGCTCTCTTGTATCCATTAAATGCCATTTCGATTAATGTGGTAATGAAAGAATATGTAATCTGAAATTATTTTCCAGTGTCTACAAAAATACACCTGACACTTTGTGGTTGTAATTGACAGTAGTATTATCATAGGGAGGTACTGTTAGTTTCAAAAAGTGATAGACTATGTTGGAAGAGAAAGGACAAAGAGCCAGTTACTCAGTGTGAAAGGTGATGAATATTATATTCCCATCTGTTTGTTAATTGTTGGTGTCTTTTTGTTATATGATTATTAGGGGTTAATTCAAGCATGAGATGGTTTACACATAGACAGGGAAGTGGGCAAACATTCTGACAGTCTTCCATTAACAGTACTTAGGGACAATGCAGGTGTTAATTCCTTTGAAGTTTTACCTCCACCAAACCAAGGTCAGCTATCTGGCTGGTGACCCCAGGAGGGTTGGCTATCAGCTGGGAAACTGAAAGAAAGAAAGTTGGAATTAATAAAAGCCTGTGCCCCTGAAGTACATGCAAGGTGGGGGGGAGCAGATTGAACCCAAATTCCCAGAGATTCCTAAACTTTGAGTAAAATAGTTGTGTGTGTAAATAGTTTATGTTAAAACTTCTATTCAGATTAAACAATACTTGTTTTGAAAAGGCTGTGCTGAGTTTCTGTATTCACATTGCTCACAACTCATTAAGGGAAGACTTGCAAGCAGCTGGATCCAGTCAGGACTACTGAGCAATCATAGTTGGTACACAGGATGCTGTATCCTGGGAACATGGGCGGCAGGTGAAACCACCCTTTGGGGAGGCAATCCCCTACCCCTGCCCCTTCTGCTCAAGGTCCTGCCACTCCCCCGCCCCTTCCGCTCCCCCCACCAGAGCCCTGAGGGCCTCCCCCCATGACCAGAGGACCTCTGGCCAAGTCACCCCAAACCCTGGCCTGGGCCAGACCAACCCGACTCCTAGCTCAAGTGCCACCCTGAGCCATCAGCCCGAGACTCAGGTCACTGGCCAAAGCTGAGCCCCCACCAGCTACCAAGGAGAGGAAATTGAGGAGGGTTGCGGCAGGTGGGGGGAGGAGAGGAGGAGTGTCTGGCACGGGACGGGGTGGGAGGTGAGACTCAGGGAGCGGCAGGTGGTGGAGGAGAGAAGGGACATGGCAGGTGGCAGGGATCTCTGGAGGGGGGACAGAGTGGAAGAGAGGTGGGACACACCAGGCAGTGGCGGGGGCCATGGGGAAGGGGCAGAGCAGGGACTGGAAGAGGCAAGGGACAGGTGGGGCCAACACAGCCCAGGCATCCTGCGGCAGGTCGGCGGTGGCTGCGCCAGGGGAGGCTTAGCCTCCTTTGGCCTATTATACCCGCCGCCCATGCCTGGGAACCCAGTCTACAAGTGGAAGAACTGCGAGATTCCACCCCAAGGAAGTAAAGGCTTGCGGCCTAAAACCTGGGTGAGGTGCACCCAGGGAGAGCCTACTGAAGAGGTCAGATGTGGAGCTAGCCTTGAACTGTCACACTCAGCTGTTGTGAATTAGCATAGTAACAGAGTTATGCAGATTCATACCAGTTGAAGATCTGGCCTGATATGTACAGCATAAACAACTGGAGCAGTTGTTCTAGGAGGCTGTTCGACTTCTGCATATTCACACTGCATGAATTTGATGTTGCATGTGGACATGTTAAGTTAATTCAAAGTGAAGACATGTGAAGCAAGTTGTCAGCTGTCTGAATATCATGAGAAACAAACCTCCCAACTTCTTGGCTACTATAAATATCAGAATTTGTCATTTCTGCTTCTTAGAAGACAATAAGGGGGAAACCTTCTTGGCTCTATTCCAGTTCTGGGCTTCTTTCATATTACACTTAAATGATTAGCATTTTATTGAAAACTGCAGGCCAATCTTTGCATGGCACAAATCAGTGTAGCTCCATTGGTTTCTCTACACTAATTCACATGATCTGAGAACCTGGTCCATTGTCTTTGGCACAAGTCACTTCATTTCTCCAGAAATACATCACAAAAATGTTGGCCTCAAATATCTTTTCTCTTGCACTGGTTTCACACTAGTGTAACTCCATTTACTTCAGTGGAGCTGCTCCTGATCTGGTGTAAATGGTGGGGGGTAACAGAAAGTGGGCCCCAGAAAGTATTTATTAAAAAAGTTTTTGCAGCAAAACCAAATGGTTGGCACCTCCTTAATAAAGCAGGTAATAATTGTGTTTGTGTTACAATTTATACATTCTTAGGAAAGCTATATCTAGCCTACAATGTTACCAATTCTTTCTTTTTCCCTTTACAGACAATGAATTGTTGGTATCACAAGCAGATCCAGATAATTATTTGTGTGCCAGGTCACTTTTTACAGCAGTGAAGGAGCACAGGATTATATTCTGTCTTTTTTTGTATCACTTCCCTGAAAGGCTTCACAGTAGCTTAGCTCAGTACAGGCGAGACAATTTCTGATCAGTAGTCTGAATTTTTCAGACCCTTAGATCTGTTGCATATGAAGTCCTACAGTTTTACCTTTTCCCTTCCTCTATTCCTTCATAATGTGCAACAGTTAATATGCATCTTCAAAGCACTGTACAAATATTAACATATTAATCATCCCAACACACCTGTGAAACCGGTATCAATTTTACAGGTTAGCATATTGAGGGACAGAGATTTTGGGTGAAATCATGGCAAAATTCCCACTGACTTCAGTTGAGTCAGGATTCCATCCTAAATGATTTACCCAAGTTGGTGAGTATCAGAGCTAGGACAAGAACTCAGGAGTCCAACTCCCATTCCTCCATTCTAACTACTAGACATGACCTTCCCATACTTCAGATGTTCTTCTTATAAAACAGGGGTAGGCAACCTATGGCACAGGTGCCGAAGGCAGCATGTGAGCTGATTTTCAGGGGCACTCACACGGCCCAGGTCCTGGCCACCAGTCCGCGGGGCTCTGCATTTTAATTTATTTTTAAATTAAGCTTCTTAAACATTTTAAAAGCCTTATTTACTTTACATACAACAATGGTTTAGTTATATATTATAGACTTATAGAAAGAGACCTTCTAAAAACATTAAAATGTATTACTGGCATGCAAAACCTTAAATTAGAGTGAATAAATGAAGACTCGGCACACTACTTCTGAAAGGTTGCCGACTCCTAGGACTATAACAGCGTTTAAAAGAGAACTGGATAAATTCATGCTGGTTAAGTCCATAAATGGCTATTAGCCAGGATGGGTAAGGAATGGTGTTCCTAGCCTCTGTCTGTCAGAGGATGGAGATGGATGGCAGGAGAGAGATCACTTGATCATTGCCTGTTAGGTTCACTCCCTCTGGGGCACCTGACATTGACCACTGTCGGTAGACAGATACTAGGCTAGCTGGACTTTTGGTCTGACCCAGTATGGCCGTTCTTATGTTCCTGTTATAAAGAATACCAGACACCCAAGAATGAAACTTCCTGGATTACTTTGGATGGGGACCTGTACATGTCACTACACATAGCAACTTGACAATTTACTTTCATAGTATGGGATAGAGAAGCTGAAAAGTGATTTTTCTCCTTTTTGCTGACGAAAATGCAAATAATTCATTGGCAGAAGGAATACCAATAGTTTTATTCACTCAGTGCAATTTACTGTCAAGGTAATTATTATTTATGCTATGCTCAATTTTATAGCCATCTCTATAAGTTATTAAAATACTGGTATCTCTCTGACATTATTATGCTTCTAGGTTCCCAGTCCTGAATAAAACCCCAAACCTTAAAAACCCCTGCAAACAATGAATGCGCTCTCCTGAACAACGCATTCTCCTCCACAAAAGATTTGTGTTAAAAATATATATATTTATCTATATAGCCAACTCCGAACAGGGAGATAGTTATTACCTGAGAATAAAACAATAACAGGTATAGAACTAGTGCAGAAAATGAAACTGAGAAAATTGGTCCTTTAATATAGATGAGTAAAAACCATATTAAATGCATTTTCAGTATTATATGCATAAATTTTTCATGAACAAATCCAAAGTAAGACACTTACATTTTGTTTTAGGACTTTTCAGTCTCTTTTGTACAATTCCTAAACTGAAGTTCAGTTTTACATGAAAAATAATTGATCATTCTCAATTTCATTTTCAAATCAGCTTGAAATAAGATTTTAGTTCAAGAGAAGACATTTTCTGAATGTAGTTTTAGGGAAGTTAAAAACTACCAGAACCTCTGACTGCCAGAAGCTGGAACTGGAAGACGGGATCAATCACTCAATAAATTGCCATATTCTGTTCATTCCCTCTGAAGCGACTGGTGCTGGCTCCTGTCAGAAGACAGGATACTGGGCTAGATGGACCATAGGTCTGACCGGTATGGCCATTCTTAAGTTCTTATTGTTAGATACAGCACACTGCAAAAGGGGACAGTAAACGTATACTTCTAAACCACAACTTTCTACTGTTAGCAATGCAGCATTCAATGGATATTATGCAACTACTGTACATGATCACCCTTGGAAAGAGATCCATGCTGAATTTTAAAGGTGTTTAAAACTGGAAGGTAATAAATTAATTATAGAAGTGTGGTAGATTTTTGTTCTTATTTCATAGGGCTGCAGGAATCCCCACAGCAGCTGCCTATTACATGTTGATGTCTCCATCAGGAACGGATTATTTAATAAAGTATAATTTCAGGCTAAGGTTAAACACTTTTGAAATGCAAGTGTCTGTTCATTTCAACACATTTCTATGTCTCGCTTTCCTCGTCAGTTACACATCCAGACTCAGCATATTTTTAAAAATATCTTTAGATACTGTTTGAATAAAGAAGTTAATTGGGAGTAAGGACACTCATGAGGGGCCCTCACTTTACTTGCAAAGTTAATGGCTTTATTAAAAACTCTTCCATGTGAGGAGTTGTCTCTCTGAGGTTTCCAATAACTACTGAACTCCATTATATTAGAGATTACAAACTGCTTATGAAGAGGTTTTAAATCTTCATTATTCTCTTGGCCCCAACCTTGGCATTGTTCAGAAGTGTTAAGAGGCTGGCAATACCTTAAGTTAATAGTTGAGAGCTCCTGAACTGTGGTAGGTCAGGGGGATAAGGTACTTTCTACTTCCGCTGTTCTCCATATTTTGTAACATGGTGGAATGGAAATAAAAAAGCATGATATGTTGTATTTAATTTTAAATGTTAAGTTCATCACAATAAGTGGATGATGCTGTTAGCTGGCAGGCATGAAAATGGAAAAGAGAGAAAACTGAGTCCATGGTGCCAGATCCTTAGCTATCGCCAAGCTCAAGGGGATTCACTTGGCTATGCTGCCTCTCTGGGTAGTACTGCCTGCTTTTCTGCAGCAGCCACAATGCTTATAGTGCTGGTGGAACATAGCCATCAAAGAGAGCAGAATGGGCAAAGCAATAGTGCCAAGCTCTCCCCGCCTCAATAGAGAGGCTAGAACCAGCACTACATTAAATTAACCCTTTCATATTGTGCTTCCCCCTTGCACTGGTGTGTAATTGTGTGGGGGAGTAGGGGGTGTCTTCTTTTCTTTGTCCTCTGCGCCCTCCTTAGCCCAGTTCAGGGCCAGCTACAATATGGTCCTGGTGTTCCCCTGAATGCAAGTGTTAAATATGGTTAGCCTTAGTGCTAGACTCTCCAGAGCAGGTGGGAAAGAGGGGCCAGGCAATCAAAATCTTTCTGATCAACTTTACAAATCCATATTATGTAGGAAACCAACAGCAGAATTAGGAATAGGACACAGAATTTCAGACTCCGAGTCCTGTGCCTTATTCCAAAAGCCAACCCTCTCGTCTCCTCCTTCCACATAACACAGAGGGCTAAGTCCCAGGTATAACTAACTCCACTGACAATAAGTGAGTTGCATCAGGGGATAAATTTGGACCATACAATATAATCAGAAGCAGCTCTCTTACAGACTCACTATGCCCTTGGTAGAAGAATGGTTTTCTCTGGACCAGCATTTAATAAGTTTCCTGTGCTTGTGGGCACAATAAAGCTACAATTTGCCTCCTGGAGGTTTGCCAGTAACTATAGCAGAATGTCAAGCTGTATCACTGTGTTCAGTGAGCTGGAGCCCATCCTCCCTTGCTTTGTTATAGCAGCTATGAATCTTGTTGTGTGTAGTCTGAAGAAAATACATTTGGTGGGACTTGAATGGTAGGAAACTAGTCAAGCATATAATGCTACCCAGAGTATGTGGTCACTGTCACAGTAGTTGTGCTACAGGAAATACAAGGCTATTTGAGCCAGGGGAAGTGAAATAAATAAGTAGCTTGAAACATTACATGAAAAACAATGTTAGAAATGTAGCTGACAGTAAGGCAGCTTCACTGCATCTATATGGAGGATAATTTATGCACTAAATCACAAGTATAGGGTATGAGGATGTGTAGACCCTGATCGTTAGAATTAGCCCCTTTTTAGCCATTCATGAAATCTTTGGTTTAATTTTCTTGATAAACTCAGAGTCTCCCAGCCGCATCATTACCTTCTCCCCCATTTTTGTAACTTCACCAATATTCAGTCACCAACTAGCAGGGACGGCTCTAGGTATTTTGTTGCCTCAAGCACGGCAGGCAGGCTGCCTTCGGCAGCTTGCCTGTGGGAGGTCCCTGGTCCTGTGGATTCGGTGGCATGCCTACGAGAGGTCCGCCAAAGCCACGGGACCAGCAGACCCTCCGCAGGCATGCCGCTGAAGGCAACCTGCCTGCCGCCCTCGCAGCGACCGGCAGAGCGCCCCTCGTGGCTTGCTGCCCCAGGCACGCGCTTGGCGTGCTGGTGCCTGGAGCCGCCCCTGCCAACTAGTGGTCAGTACCCTTTTGGACCTCTACCCCTCTATTATTCCTATGGCTGGTCCGCCCTAATGGCTTTCTTCATTGCTCCTTTTGGCAGTAGCTGACCTGCTCTGCTGCTGCCCGCCCTCCCATGCCCTTTCTGATGCCATCTTGTTCTTCATGAGCATCTCCAATGCTCCTGCAGACATTTTTGTCAATATGAAATTTTCCTGTAGTCCTTAACAATAAACCCCTGACCTTTGTGATCCTTCTTCAATGACTCTCCAGTTCTCCGGGACCTTCTCTGATGCTTCACTGAGCCTATGTAGCCTTTTCTAACACTACAAAGAGAATTAATACAGAGAACGACATTACAGCACCCAAGTATGCCAGCATTGGGTCTGGTACTTTGCTAATTATATCTTTGTATTTTACTGTTTTCTACAGAACCCATCGTTGTAGTGTTTCAGCATTCCACAGTTCAGTTATATCTACATAGTGACCTTGACTTCCTGGAGTCTTTTGTTCTTCTATCCATCTATCTCAGAGTTTTGTACTGGCACCCATCACCATAGTAACTGAGACTTGTTTTCTCTCCCTAGTTATAGTGAACTTTGCTTGGGGTATTATATATAATTCCCATTATGTTGAGAAAGCCTTATCAATGAGAAAGGTCTTACTGTGTGCTTTAAAGATGCTCAGACTCTGCAAGGTTTCAGAGTAGCAGCCATATTAGTCTGTATCCGCAAAAAGAACAGGAGTACTTGCGGCACCTTAGAGACTAACAAATTTATTTAAACATAAGTTTTCGTGGGCTACAGCCCACTTCATCGGATGCATGCAGTGGAAAATACAGTAGGAAGATATATATATATACACAGAGAACATGAAACAATGGGTGTACCATACACACATGGCTAATGAGAAGAGTGATCTTTTAAGGTGAGCTATTACCAGCGGAGAGAAAAAAACTTTTTGTAGTGGCAATCAAAATGGTCCATTTGCACCAGCTGACAAAAGTGTGTGAGGAAGGGGGGAGGGGGAGAAACATGGGGAAATAGTTTCTTTGTGTAATGACCCATCCACTCCAGTCTTTATTCAAGCCCTAATTTAATGGTGCCATTTTGCAAGTTAATTCCAATTCAGCAGTCCTCGTTGGAGTCTGTTTTTTAAGTTTTCATTGAATATTGGACTTTTATGTCTGTATCAAGTGACCAGGCGAGATTGAAGTGTTCTCCAATTGGTTTTTGAATTTATAATTCTTGACAACTGATTGTGTCCATTTATTCTTTTACGTAGAGACTGTCCGGTTTGGCCTATGTACATGGCAGAGGGACACTGCTGGCACAGATGGATATATCACATTGGTAGATGTGCATGGTGAAGCAACCCTGAATAGTGTGGCTGATGTGATTAGGTCTATGATGATGTCCCCTGAATAGATATGTGGACATATTGCAACGGTTTTGCCAGATAGGTTCCTTGGGGTTAGGTGTTTTTGTATGTGTGTGTCTGTGGTGCTGGTGGTAGTATTTGCTTCAGGTTGGGGACTGTCTGTAAGCAAGGACGACTCTGTCTCCAAGATCTGTGAGAGTGAGGGATTGTCCTTCAGGATAGGTTGTAAGATCCTTGATGATCGTGGAGAGGTTTTAGTTGGGGGCTGAAAGTGACAGCTAGTGGCATTCTGTTACTTTCTTTGTTGGGTCTGTCCTGTAATAGGTGACTTCTGGGTACTTTTTTCTTTTTTTTCTTTGGGGATTTCTGTCAATCTAGTTCTTCACTTCAGCTAGGTGGGTCTCTGGAAGCTCATTCCTGTAGCTAAACCCCATCTCTGGATCTCACACATTTCAACTTGCGTTTTGTCAACTACATTGCCCCACAAGAGCACTGCTGTCTTGGCAAGGTCGTGCATGGAGATGTAGTTGCTGATTTAGCCAGATCCTGACCTACTGATGGCTTTGAAGATCACAGCCTTGAACTGGCAAAGAAAGCAGACTGGGAGACAGTGGAGGAATCAGAGCACGTGGTGCTATGTTCTTGGAAATGCATCTCATTGAAGAGTCCACATTCTGCATCAGCTGGATCTTCTGCATTGCTGACACTTTCAGCACCAACTAGAGTGCAAGATATAGTAATCCAGAGGAAGGTCTTGCGTATATGGAACAGTGGTCAAATCCTCTTCTGGGAGGAAGTGGACATTTTCTAGCACAAAACATTCCTAACAGAGGTAGAAAGTGGCATCTGATTTTAACTGATTATCTGGCCCTCCTAACGATTGGCAGTACCCCATCTTGGTGAACATAAGGCAGCAATTTAGTTAGTTCTCTGTAGCATTTTCCCCTTTCTGACCAGTATTTCCATCCCAGATGCTCTTAATCCAGGATCTGATCTCTTGAAGACTTTGTGACATCCTGATGATGGCATAAATGTGAAACATTTCTGAATGCCATCGGTATGTTGCTGGCAGGAGAGGTCCTCTCCAACTGTCCATGTAGCATCCTGTAAATAAGGCATAGGATAGATTTCGGTGGGATTTTGCAGGAAAGGGCTTTGGGGGAAGAGGAACAGCTGCCCAGCACTATTTTATGGGTCTTATTAAGAAGCAGTAATTTGAGCCATTGTAGTGCTATTACAGTTATCTCAAGCAAGCAGGTTTGCAGCTCCTTGTTGCAGCTCCTATATAAAAAATTGTAGAGGGGCCGAGTAGAATGCACTGATATATGGATTCTACCTATTGCCAAGAGGAGATCATCTTTTAATACCAGGAGGGCTGTCATCCATAGCTTCTGTTTAGTGACATACTTAAGCACATGCTTAGCATAAGAACAGAAGTAGTCTCATTGAAACTTCAAGTACCTTGCTGAATGAAAAGCCGGTCTCCAGTTTTGCAACCCTTACTGGGATATAGTACTTATTAAGTGTGAACTGTAGTCACACAATGGGACTATACACACAGGAGTAAGAGTTGCATAATCAGGCCCTATGTAAGCAAAGCACTTAGCCTACATGGATAGGCAGTTATATACTTGCTCACGGGAGCTCGGTACTGTTCATACATGCCCCATTCCTGCAGCTTGCCAGGTGCTATAGGAGTGCAGTGTAACTGTTCATATTTTGCAGTTTAAAGCAGCAGAGAAGGTCAGCTCCCATGCAACTGTTTGGGCAATAGAGTATGGGGAGGAGGTGAGTAGCCCTCAGTGGTGAAAGAACAGATTAAGAACTATTTAGAAAAGCTGGACATGAACAAATCCATGGATCCATATGTAATGTATCTAAGAGTGCCGAGGGAATTGGCTGATGTGTTTGTAGAGCCATTGACCATTATCTTTGAAAACTCATAGCGATCGGGGAGGTCCTGGATGACTGAAAAAAGGCAAATATATTGCCTATTGTTAAAAAAGGAAAGGAGGAGAATCTGGGGAACTACAGACTGGTCAGCCTCACCTCAGTCCCTGGAAAAATTATGGAGCAGGTCCTTAAGGAAACCATTCTGAAGTACTTGGAGGAGAGGAAGGTGATCAGGAACAGTCAACATGGATTCATCAAGGGCAAGTCATGCCTGACTAACCTGATTGCCTTCTATGATGAGATAACTGGCTGTGTGGATATGGGGAAAGCTGTGGATGTGATATATCTTGACTTTAGCAAAGCTTTTGATACGGTCTCCCACAGTATTCTTGCAAGCAAGTTAAAAAAGTATGGATTAGATGAATGGACTAGAAAGTGGATAGAAAGCTGGCTAGATTGCCGGGCTGAATGGGTAGTGATCAATGGCTTGATGTCTAGCTGGCAGCCAGTACCTAGTGGAGTGCTGCAGGGGTCGGTCCTGGGGCCGGTTTTGTTCAACATCTTTATTAACGTTCTAGATGATGGGGTGGATTGCACCCTCAGCAAGTTCTCAGATGTCACTAAGCTGGTGGGAGAGGTAGATACACTGGGGGGTAGGGATAGGATCCTGAGTGATCTAAACAAATTAGAGGACTGGGCCAAAAAAAATCCTGCACTTAGGATGGAAGAATCCCATGCAGTGCTACAGGCTGGGGACTGCCTGGCTAAGCAGCAGTTCTGCAGAAAAGAACCTGGGGATTACAGTGTATGAGAAGCTGGATATGAGTCAGCAGTGTGCCCTTGTTGCCAAGTAGGCTAACGGCATATTGGGCTGCATTATTAGGAGCATTGCCAGCAGATCGAGGGAAGTGATTATTCCCCTCTATTTCACACTGGTGAGGCCACATCTAGAGTATTGCATCCAGTCTTAAGTCCCCCACTACAGAAGGGATGTGGACAAATTGGAAAGAGTCCAGCGGAGGGCAACAAAAATGATCAGGGGGTTGGGGCACATGACTTATAAGAAGAGGCTGAGGGAAATGGGATTGTTTAGTCTGCAGAAGAGAAGAGAGAGGGGAGATTTGATATCAGCTTTCAACTATCTGAATGGGTGTTTCAAAAAGGATGGAGCTCGGCTGTTCTCAGTGGTGGCAGATGACAGAACAAGAAGGAGTGGTCTTAAGTTGCAGGGGAGGTCTAGGTTGGATATTAGGAAACACTATTTCACTAGGACGGTGGTGAAGCACTGGAATGGGTTACCTAGGGAGGTGGTGGAATCTCCATCCTTAGATGTTTTTAAGGCCCAGCTTGATAAAGCCCTGGCTGGGATAATTTAGCTGGTGTTGGTCGTGCTTTGAGCAGGGGGTTGGACTAGATTGCCTCCAGAGGTCTCTTCTAACCTTAATATTCTATGATTCTATGATAATCTGGAGAGTATTAATAAGACCATTTGAGGTGGCTTTAAAAATGCCCATAAAATTAATGGAAGTGATACAAGGCAGGGTTATTTTTGAATATCTGGAGGTAAAATGTCAGAGTTGAGAAGTACTTTGTTGTGTTCATCCTGTATGGAGTGTATTATTTATTAAAAAAATATCAAAGGTTGAGACGAAGAGCATAGTTAAAGAAAACCAATACATTAATGGAGGAGGCATACCTGAATCTGCTCTGTACCCAGGCACAAAGGGATGCATTAAGGTAGGATGTATGTGCTCCAGTTTTTCTAACTGGTGATTCTCTGTGGTGCATTTCACACAGAATTACCTGGAATTTTTCTGACTCTCAGTAACAAGTTAAAATGCTTGAATGTAGTTTTCTCGTGTGACTTCCACTGAGGTTATTTTTGTGGGACGGAGTGAGGCAGAGATTGTCATAATTATTATGTAGACTCAAAGGAGATTTTAAAAATGGTTTGCTTCCCATTCACATAAAAGTCACATTTCAGAACAAGGGGCACCCATACAGTTAGCTTATTCCATTTGAATAATTATCTGGGCCAAATTGTGCCCTCATTTACACAGCAGCAGCGTCAGTGGGTTCGCACTAGGTAAACGAAAGCACTATCTGGCCTTCTGACATTCATGGAAGCTGTTTGGAATAGCAACAGAAAATATTGCTCTAAGTGTAGTATTCATGGAGTTAACTGTAAGGTGGAGACTTAGACACTGCAATACTCAGCTGTGCCACACCTAACTTTTAGGTGTCCTGCTGTCTCATGGAATTCACAACCCTGAGACAGGCATCCCAGACTCCCTATGCATGGGAGAGTTAGGCACCTAAGAATGGGATTCACAAGAGTCAACACACTAAGTGGGGAGCCACCTGAGCTAGCTAGTAGGAAAGGCTGATGAGAGGGGTGGAGCCCAAGGCCCCTCAAAGGGAGTTAGGTGGCTAACTCTGGGCCCGGGTGAGGTGACTATCTCTGCTTGGGATTCACAGCCATGACCTCTTCTGGATTTAGGCACCTAAGCTAATTTTTGCAAGAAATGCCACCACCACTCTGATCATCTTTACCCCAGTGGTCAGAGCACTGAAGCATGCTATGGGAGATCTGGATTCAGTTCCCTTTTCTACCTGATACGGAGCAGGGATTTTAATCTAGGTCTCCCCTTCTCAGGAAAGTGCCCTAATCACTAGGCTCTGAGCTAATATGCAGGGCTCTGTCAGTCTCTCCTGCTGAAGCTGATCTACTGTGTGTAGATAATTTAATATGCACTGGATTGGAGAAAGAATGAGAATGACTCTATAATCCAGTGGTTAGGGCACTCACCTCAGAGATGGGAAACCTAAGTTCAACTCCCTTTTCCACATCATGTGGAGGTGGGACTTAAACCACCTAAAGTCTGGGTGAGTGCACTAACCACTGACTATTTTGTATAGGTTTACACCTGCTCAGAGCACACCTATTGGATCAGGCCCCAAAAGCAAGAAAGATGGGAAAGCATCTATTTTGTGAATTCCACTGAGGCTCAGGCACTGAGCTGCTGGGTGGGGTCAGGACAGACTGCCGTGAACATGCTCCACTACTGAAATGTAAGGCCCTTGAGGACTTTAACAGTGATTCAACATAGGCACTTAGGGACTTTAGGCACCTCCAGGGTTAGAGAGCAGCTAAACAGGGGTTTTGTGAATGTCAGTGGTGCTTAAATGTCAGACTTAGGATCCTAAATTGGCAGTTAGGCGTCTGAATTCCTTTTGTGAATTTAGCCTTTAGTGCAGAGACTGACTTAAAATTAGATAAACAAACCCTGTGTGTAGATCTTCAAAATCCATGATATTTGAGATGCAATGAATCACAGTACATACATTCTAACCACTTCATAAGGTCAAACATGAGAACCATTTACAAGTTTTGGTTGTTCATATAAGTGAAAAAAAGTAATGTTCTAGAAAATTGATTTTAAAATATTTGAGTTTGGGGGGGTCCTTTAAATATAACTTGAGTGTGTGTATATAACGATAACATGTGATGAAATAACAAGCTCTAGGTGCTACCAGATCAGAATGGCCACATTTTACACCCACTTTGCACTGGTTGGCCAACCTGGCAAAGGCCTTACACTCAACACAATGGGATTTTTTTTTTTGGTCCATCTGTCTGATTGCATTACACACAGGTACTTTAAACACTGCATCCAGTCAATTCCAAAATGTCAGGGACTGTTCTAAGAATCAATGGCCAGAATCCTGTTGATGTTGGGGAACATCAGAAAACCAAAAAGGTATGGGGAAATGGGGGAAAATGTGGAACTCCTGCCATCTGCTTAGCCAACGTGCCAACTTTCTAACTGCAGAAAACCAAACACCCGTGTCCCACCCCTTCCTTGAGGCCCTGCCCCTTCTCCGAGGCCCTGCTCACTCCATCCTCTCTGTTGCTTGCTCTCCCTCATCCTCACTCACTTGCTCATTTTCACTGGACTGGGGCAGGGGGTTGCGGTGTGGGAGGGCATGAGGGTTCCGGCTAGGAGTGTGGACTCTGGGATAGGGCCAGAAATGAAGGGTTCAGGGGGTGGGAGGGGGCTCTAGGCTGGGACAGGGGGTTGGGGTGTGGGAGGGGTGAGGGCTCCGGCTTGGGATGCGGGCTCTGAGGTAGGGCCGGGGATGAGGGGTTTGGGGTTCAGGAGGGGGCTCCGGGTTGGGGCCGAGAGATTCAGAGTGTGGGAGGGGACTCTGAGCTGGGGCAGGGGTTTGGGGTGCAAGAGGGGCTGAGGGTTCTGGCTGGGGCTGGGGCTCTGGGGTGGGGCTGTGGATGAGGGATTTAGGATGCAGGAGTGGGCTCTGGGCTGGGGCAGGGGGTAGGAGTGCGGGGGGGGTGAGGGCTCTGGCAGTGGGTTGATGTGCGGGAGCGAACTCTGGGAGGGAGTTTGTGTGCAGGAAGGGGCTCAAAACTAGGGCTAGGGGTTGGGGAGGCGGTGAGGGGTACGGGCTCCGGGTGGTGCTTACCTCAGGTGATTCCTGGGAAGCGACTAGCATGTCCCTTTGGCTCCTAGGCGTACGGGGAGTCATGGGGGCTCTGTGCACTGCTCTGCCCGCAGGCGCCACCCCTGCAGCTCCCACTGGCCACGGTTCCCACCAATGGGCGCTGCGGAGCTGGTACTCGGGGCAGGGACAGCTTTCAGAACCCCCATGGTTGCCCCTGTGCCTAGGAACTAGAGGGACGTGCTGGCCACTTCCTGGGAGCCACACATAGCCGGGTAGAGGGCGTGCCAGCTCCACACCAACAGGACTTTTAATGACCACGGAGACACCAGGTCCCTTTTTGACTGGGTATTCTGGTTGAAAACCGGACACCTGGCAACTCTAGCTCAGCACAGCCTCAGCTTCAAGCACCTCTGCAATTGTCTATAGATCAAACAACTGGTTGGTGGCACCTATTAGCTCCTTCCAGCACAACAATACCCCATCTCATCTCTGCTCATCCTCTCAATACAGAGTTTAACATGATTTATCTCCCAGACAAATAATAATGGGGTGAGGAGGGCCAATTGTGCGGAGAATAGGGGAATGAGGGCATACACACAGCCCCTGGCCTGGGAGAGGAATGGGGGACCCTGATATGGAGGACGGGAGAAAGTTGGGGGATTTTGGTATGTGGGGAGGGAGCACACAGCCCTTTGGGGAAGGGGAGAATGTGAGGCAGACAGAGCCCTAGGCAAGAAGGAGTGGGGGGAAGGGTTGCTAGGTGGTCCCCTGGCATGGAAGGGAAAGACTGGGGGACCCTGGTATAGAGGGAGAAAAAATGGAGAGCATACAAAACCCCTGATATTGAGGGAAGACTGGGGGAAGATGGCACACACAGAGACCCTGCCACTAGGGAGAGATTTGGGCACCCTGCTATAGGGGGACACAGAGTCCCTATCAAGGAGCAGAAGTGGGGAATGGAAATCATAGGGACAGAAGAGGGAATGAGAACTGCTGCCATCTGGAGAGACAGAGATGAGTCACAGGGAGTTCCTGAAATAGGGGCATGGAAGGGAGCTCCAGGGGTGGAACAGAGGACTCCAAGGAAGCCTAGTGTGTACAATAAGTTAAGCCTACAGAAGATAAGAAGTCACCTTTCCAACTGCAACTCATTTGTAGAACATTTTCATACTCTCTATTCATCTGGTAGTGAACTTAGAACAACAAGTATGCTATCCAGTGAGAGGAGGAAGAAAGATCATTACCCTAGACACAGGGACTTATAACGGATATTATAGTTAGTGCAATAGCTAAATAATTTTTTTAAGTTTTCCAAAAACTACACATATAATTACTGCTCAGTTTTAATGCTATTTTCTTTTTTGTGTGTTTAAATCTTAGTTTTATATATAAAATGAACCATACCATCAACATCATCTCCTCTACTGGGCAAATCCTGATCTCTCCTCTTGGACACAAAGGGCCCTCTTGCAGTGGAATCAGCGTACAATTGACTTGTGACAGGATCTGAGAGGCAGTGCACCAACTTGCAGCAGAGAATATAGCTCTGCAGAAAGTCCCTGAGCATAGTTACACATGGCTGATTTGGAGGCAGGAAAAGGGACTAGCCTGGAGAGTGTCAAGGCTAAAGAATGCTAGAGAATCTGTTATACAGCTCCTGAATTCCTTCATCTCTATGTAGGAAGGGAGGGTGCCTGGGTCACCTCCACCAATAGGCTGGAGTGGAAGCCAAGAGCAGCTCCACTTCTGCTGTATTCCTCCCTTCTTTTTGCACGTATAATTCCCCAGCATTCAAACAAGTTACTGGGGCCAGCTTGTCCTGTGAATTAATCTGTTTTCAACAAGGCTGATAACTTTCCAATAGCGAAATGAAGATGCTCACTCATTTTGCAAATTACGCACAAGAGAGGAGCCCACAGCCCAAGGCAAAGTTGCACAGTCCAAAACAAAACAACTAGAGTTGGTTTATTGCTCTAAAGAGAAAAAAAGGCATTAGCATAGATGGAAGCATCTTTCTCAGTTAGTGTCATGATTCCAATGCACTTATTGACCATCCAACTTAGAGATCCTTTTCATTACTGCCAGAATGCCATTTTACCGACACTCATTGTTCACCTTCACAAGATGTAGCCTAGCTGCATGAAAAACAGGGAAATATAAATATCTATTCTATGCAGTTTAACAGCCTCCTCATTTTCCTGCCTAATAGGATGGGTTGATTCTTCCTTCTTGCTGATGAAGAGCAGGAGCAGTAAATCACTCCCGATTGTTCAGGAGCAGTAAATTTGGCACGTTATATTGGAACCAGTGAGGTAATGGGGGGTATTAACGAGTCCCTGTGAGCTTAAAAAAATATTTTGCAGCAGAGCTCCTTGAATTACAATCTTCTCACTCATCCAGACAATTGCCAGTTTATCATAGCCATTGGGGGCACTTACTACCTTTAGTGCAGGCCCACGAACCACCTGGGAAAGAATGCTGTTCCTTGGGAGTACCAATGTAACTTCTCTGAAAAGTGTGATTCAGCAAGCAGAGGACAAAATTATAATCACTCAGACCAATTTCAGTGTTTCTTGAACTATGCAAATAAAATAACCAGTCTGTTAGCCTCCAAATCCTCTAGAAACAATCAGAACTCGTGGACTGGTGAATTAAGGCTTAACAGGATTTCTAGCGAGAGAGATCTGTGAACCGAGGAGGTTAAGTGAAATTAGATATTGCTCACCATCACACAAGGATAAATAGGGTTCACTGGGCTTAGATTTTGTTTTCCTGTTATCTTGTTCATCATACCATGATTTCCATTGTGAGAGAAAGAGCAGTTGGATCCCTTTGAAAGGAAAAATATTAAATCCAGAAAGGGAATGAAAATGTTATTTCTGGGCAAAAATTGAAAAAAGAATAGAAAATCAACATAGCAAAATAAAAATGTGACTGCATAATAGGCCCAATCCTGCAGGCTCTTTTCATACAGACCTCCATTGATTCAATGCAGAGAGCATCTGCAGAATGAAGCCCAATATCTGCATGTGCTGGAAAATGCTAAGGCAAGTGACAAGATGACAGAAGCAAAAGGCAGAAGGCAAGACTGGAGTTGATTATTCTGTCCTTGTGGACTTTCTCTGACTGCAGAAATACCACGTTCTGTTTTCCCAAGTACTTAAGGAAGAGCCCACTATCAGCATGTCATTTGTAATCTTATTTTTTCTGTATCTATTGTTCACAGTGGTGTGTTACTCCACTGAGGGTTGAGATTCAGTTTCTCCTCTGAGCTCAATTTCTCCTGGGATTATTACAACATAACCATTGTTCATGCCAGGCTAAAAAAAATCAAGTGGTATCTAGAAGCAGTGTTTTGGATACTTTGGAAAACAAAACCATGTTCCAATATGTATTTAATCAACGGTGTTGCAGCCAGACACAGACTGTTAAACATTTAAAAAACCCACCAATATACATATTTGTCCAGCAAACCAGAGTAGCTCTGTTAGGTGGAGATATATTTACCTTGCTCTGCTCACCCTAAACTGGGATGTGTTTATGGTCCTGATTTGCTTTAAATTGGCCCTGCAGTGTAATTAAGTACGCCACCCAACACTGGTGTAGTGGAAAGAAAGTAAAGAAGTCCATTGTGCATCTAAACTCTGAATGCTTAGGCAATGAACATGCATTTACATTTAGAGTGATTACGCTGGAAACGTTAAAAAGAGAATGTCTCTTTAGCTTTAATATGGCATACAAATATTTGAGTCCAGTGTGACTGTTGAGTTGTATTGTACTAAATTCTACAGTTTTGTATGAACTAAAAACATGATAGGCCAAATTCTGCCCACTGATACTCATATGCAAATCTCACTGATGGCAATGGGAGTTGCAAGAACATATATTTATAAATGTATTATTATGCTCTGAGGGCACAATTTTCCCCTACATATTTTACTAAGGTAACATATAATAAAAATGGGGAGATAAAGAGGTATAAACCTGCAGCCATGCACCAAGTCAGTGGCACATTAGCCACTGGGCCAACGGGCCTGTGCCCAGGGGCCCCAGCCATTTGGGATCCCCCCCAAAATGGGTGCCCCGATCCACTCAGCGCTCCTGCTGGGTAGCAGGGTTGGGGCACTGGGGCTTGCCCTGCTCCTCCCTCCTGGCTTCCCCCACTCCCCAACCCTGCTTCCCAGAAGGAGTGCCTGGCAGGGGGTGGGAGGGGACTGCAGGTGGAAGAGGTGGGGAGCGGTCCCCACTTGCTCTGGCCCAGGGCCCCACAAAATCGTAATCTGCCTCTGACCAACCAAAATATCTTAAAAAATAACCAGAGGAAAACAAGTAATCTGCAGTAGCTGCCGCAATGCTGTTAATCTTATTACACAACTTTTGCTATTCGGGATAAACAAACAGGAGGAACTAGTGCTAAGAACCTAGATGTGCATATTCCTTTTACATCAGTTAATCCAACTGCGCTATTTATCCATTTAGGACACATTTATTTCCCTCCAAGACAAAACACTTTCAATAACAAATTTATCCCAATTAGAAGAGGTATAATTTGGTACAAAAAGAAGTAGAGACTTGTTTTTCTGCAGCTAATGTGGAGCTGAATTATTTTGTTTACAAAATTCTGTGCAGGTAAGATGAACAAACTTTTCTGAATAAGCCTGAAGACAAACAGAGTTATCACATGCTTTGTAGCTTCTGGATTGTAAAGCAGCACTGGACACTTTGATAGGATGAATAGATTACATAATGTAACTTTGATAATGGCTTACAGTAAAAATATAGTCATGTCGAAATTGATAGAGCCTCTCCTTTCAGCACAGGACTGGATCCCAGATGTAACTGGATGCAGTCCACCAGAAAACTTTATCTTCAATTGGGAATCAAGACTAAGTTCTAAAATATTTGCCAATCTTTTCTGGATTATGCAAATAGATATGAGTCTTGGTATTTCATCTTGATGACATATCTGTTGCCATGCTTTATGATAACTAGGCAATGTTTGGGAATGAATAATCTTTGGTTAGCAATGTATGCGCATTCTGTAGCAATGTTATGACATTTGTAAGGCAGATGGATTCTGATATTGTAGCTTTAAATGCACTGCCGTTCTTATTGGACAAATATCCTCCTCACATAAACACCCTTGCTGGCAGCCTCAGAGAAATTAAAGATAGCATGGAGCTCTGGAGACTGACCCTCATTCCCACCCCCTCTAGGGTAGCCAAGTGCCCAATTTTTGACCAGAAGTTCAGTCAAAAAGGGGACCTAATAGTGTCCTGTCAGATCTACTGACCTGATACCCACAGTCATTACTGTGGGCGGGAGGAAGGGAGGCATTGGGTCCCCTTCACCTGTACCAGCTCCTACTCAGCTGGGGCCACCTCCTACCTGTGTCAGGTGGCTGCATCTCCCAGTCTCAGAAAAGCAGGCAAGTCCCTCCTAACCCGAGTGGGGAGACTGGAGGGGAAAAACAACAAGCAATGGGAGGGTGTGGGGGGAAGAGGAGTGGATGGGGCGGAGCCTCAGGGGAAGAGGTGGGCAGGGATGGGGTCTTGGGGGGAAGCGGTGGGGCAGGGGAGGTTCCAGCACTCCTGCTGGAGTGTTTGGTTTTTAAATATTACCAAGTTGGCAACCCTAACCCCCACACAATGGGTATCATCTCCCAGATATAGCTGAGGCACATGGATAGAGAACCTGTAGAGATTGCATAGTCACTGCCCATGCTGTAATTGTTCTATGGATAGAGACTGTTGGTTTCTCAGTCTGTCTGTCAGGCACCTTTTAAATAATAAAACCAAAGTGGGCCAGATCCACAGCTGATGGAAATCAGGGTCACTTCACTGAAGTCAATAGCTCTATGCCAGTTTACATCAGCAGAGGACAAGGCCTGTTGAACGAGTGCATGTCCATTTTAAATGTCACAAATGTACGGTTCAAATTGTTAATTTGCTCAGTTCCAGAAAGTGGTGCTTATGCTCCTCTGCTTGACTTTACTCCTAAAATTAACCAACTAAATATAGAGAATAATTGATTGTACAGATTCCTGGAGTTCCTGTGTGCTACTCCGCACAAGACACCCAAGCTAGTGAATGCAATTTATGCCCTAGAATTAATGCAGTATGATGTGTCTGTTGATGCAACCTCAGAATTGACCTTTGGGTTCTTTCCTGGCAACCAGCAATCTCTCAAAAAATGAAGAGCCATGAACAGTGCACTTCACTACAGGCCTAACTATCACAGCCTCTGTCACCAGGGAGATTGTTATTCTGTTAAGTGAAATTTTCCTAATCTAATTATGGTAACTAAATTTCTAATTGTATAATTAGCCACTAGAGTTGTGCCAGAGGAGTTACTTTAAAAAATGTTGGTTATTATTTCTCAATAGAGTAACTATAGGTTTACTATGTTAGCTATTTTTTCTTCCCCTTAAGAACTGGGTGTTCCTAGGAAAACCCATCATATGAGCAAACTGACTAAAATGTCACTATTCCGATGCCTTGCAAGCCTTAGCTGAGGCTAATTATAGTTAGCGGAGAGAAAAGATTAAGGCAGTAGGGAGATGTGTTCACTCCAGCACAGCCCGTTCTGCCGGACTCCAAGGAAACCAACTGGCAGGCGGAGGGCTCTGCAGATGGTGATGGCAGGCATATCTCCAGTGGTGCATAATTGGCACATACCATTATATTTGACTCTGCCATACTGCCTAGCAAGATTTATGGTTGATTACCCACAATTATAGCAGAAAATGAGAAAGAACATCTCAGCAGCACTAACCATCTCCTTCCACAAGCAGTACTTGGATCAAGCCTGAGCTGCTACTCTTCTCCCTAAACACTGTCTTGCTTTTGGGTTTTTAATTGCTTTATTCTCCCCCTTGCTGATGACTCTGTACCAAATTAACCCAGGGTTTGTGCTGGCTTCTGGCACAGGGTTCCTAGTATCCAAGAGTCTGCCCATGCAGCAGGGAGATGCAAGGCAGCGGCCACAACCTCCCTTCTTTTTGAGGGAGTCAGCAACCATGGCTGCAGCCCCAGAAATGGGTAGTGCTCCTCATGGAGGATGGCTGCTATAGAGCCAGTGGTGGAGATTGTAGCTGCCTTTCTCTAGAGAAAACCCAAAGACAGAGAGGACAGGCAGCAGTGCCATAAACTGTTTTGCCTTTGGTGAATCCCCTCTGGTGTGCAGCAGGGTAGGCTGGTGCAGGGAGGTACCACTTCCTCTCCTGTGCCCCAGGGGACTGAATTTGGCCCTTTGACTTGGTTGAACTGGAACTGCAGAGGCACATGGAGTGCCATTGTTTTAAGACATTCAGTGCACTTGAGTTATAACCAACCCTTACTTCTAGGGATTGGTCTTGCAACCAACACCCATGCAATGGAAATACTTTGATGGACAAAAGTTTGCAGGATTAGACACTTGCTCTTTTTGGTGGAGAAAAAGGCAGTGGATCAGCTGTATCAATGCCAAGTTTTTTAGCCTAGCATCTACGTATATCAAAACTTTTCACTACAGCCTGTTTAATCTCACAGGCTCCACACAGCCTATGAACCACTCTGCTTTCATGTGACTATGAGCATAAGAGGAGAATTACCCTCAGGAATATATCTTTTTTTAAAAAAAAGAAAAAATATGTTTGATTTTTGAGACACTGAGATTTGTCCCAGTTTTGCTACTTCAGCATACGTCCCTCTTCCCCTGCCAAGTCTCAGGCATCACAAAACAAAATACAACTATGAGGAAAAGAAGATTTATTGAAGTTTTTTGCTCTTCCTGAGTGGTGGTATCAAACCAAACTAAACCTTCAAGGTAAAAACCAGTAGTTCTGTGTCTTTAAAATGCACTTTCTGGTCTCCTTTGTTCAGCTTCTTCTCTGGTTTTGAAAGAAATCTCTAAATGTCAGAGAGACTGTTTTAACTTTTGATTAAAGACTGGTCATGCAAATGCTTACTTATGTGAGGAATCAAAATCACAGAGGGAGTCTTATTGACTACCCCTTGGGGCAACAACATAACTAAAGAGGTGACTGATATATACACGTGTTCCCCGGATCAAGGATTTGGGTGATGGCAAAAGAGACAAAAAGTTGGGGGGAGTGAGGGAAGACATTTCCACCATAGTTATATGAGTGTTTAGAAAGAGGGTTCACAGCTAGTTTGTGGATTTGCCTAGGAGCAGAACGTTGTGAAGTGCCAATTGAGACTTTTCCTGTGTCTATACATCTGATTATCTGGGGTACAACAGGGATGGGCAGCCTATAAATATCACAGACAGACAATGTGAGACTGCTACCTATCCTCTGTACAGCAGGAGGGTACTGCATGTCATTGGGTACAAGAATCCCCACTACCCACTGTAGATTGTATTGGACCTGACATTTAAGACTGTCTTCAGTCCAGGTCTGGGTCTAATTTGTGATGAATCTTGAATGGAAGTGGTTCCAAAAGAAAAGTTTTCAATCATTTACAAAGTGTTTTTCATTTTGAAAATGTACTGTACCTTTCATGTAATTGCATATTACTCGCTACTTTGAAGAAAAATCTGCTAGTTGCCCCACTACTGATCAACAGCCGACGTGGTCATTCACTCTGAGATGAGCCTTGGACTCTAGTCATTTAGCAATTTTGGTATAAGGGGAGATGACAGGGATAGTGACAGAAGAACAGGCTGCTAAGAAACATCTTTTAAATAATAGGTGTAATATTCAGCCTTCTGCCTCTTCCTCAACCAACACAAAAAGAGGTGATCTTACAAATTACAACCACTATTTCAAACGTGACTATAATGGACATTCAGCAAAAACAAACAACAACCAATAACCCTCAGTTTAACATACCATAGCTTGCCATGCCTTCTCCATTAGTTCAGTAAAGAAGAGAAGAAACTATTTTATAACTGGAAATGTGTTACTGTGGCTTAGACACTTTTAAGTCTTTCTTCAGGAATGTCATGCCACATAATGATGTTTGTAAAATTAAGTCACATTCTGTAAGACAACTTGATCTGACTCAAGGCCATTCAAGAAGCAAAGTATGCTAGCAGTGAAAAGAAATACCAATTCAATAACCAATTTAAACAACACATGCCGGAAATTGTATAAAACGTGGGCATTTTGTTCCAAAGAGCATAGAAAGGAGATATTCCCAGGACAGGCCTTGGAGCCCCTGGAAAGAAGCCTCTGCGTGTGTGGGTTGAGATAGCAGGGGAACTCATATGTGCAAGTGTGCTTTGGGCAAACCTTTCTACCACAAAACTCACTATTTATTTCCATCTCCTTAAATATGAATCAGTTTCTGCCTGCTTAAACTGCCCAGATGCCTACATTTTTCACAACACAGAGATATGACATATTTTCACATCTATTGTACCCTCCATCCAAGGTTCACAAAGCACTTGACAAATGTAACTGAATTTACTCTCACAGCATCTGTGTACATAACTAGTATCTTCCCTATTTCATAGATAAGGAAATGTATGTGCTGAGAGGTGAAGACAGTTTCTCAGGGTCACAGAGAGTCTGTGGCAGAACCATGAAGAGATTTCAAATCACATGACTGTCAATTTTGTTCTTTATCCACAAAACTATCCACCTCCTTCCTTCTCAGGTCTGCACGAAGGATAAAGAAGCCGTGGATAGGTTTATGAATGATCAGATATGCTTTCTTACTCCAGTGGCCTGCCTCTACTAAGATATTCAGTGCTGGAGGTTCTAAGGAATCTTAAGACCCACCTCACTTTGCTGAATAACTTCAAACATTGCCTTAAGATGAGCAGTTATAGGGCAAAGTATCAATGTTTTTAAATGCATAATTCCCTAAAGTATCATCTTTTGTCTTTATCTGTATTCTGAGATGGCAGTCCTAGCTATTTCGATACACACTGGCTTCCATGGAATGCATCTCTGCACTGTGTCAATTTATATGCTGATGTGAAGTCAATTGTAGTTCTGCATTTCCCTTCACAGGAGGAATAACTTCATTTTTATAATACTTTTCTCAGCTTGCAGCACCATCCAACTCTATATATGATGTTGCAGCTTCCAGACAGTGTGAGGCTTTTTGTGTGTACCCGGGGAAAGGTTTAATACAATATGGTACATTTCTAGTCAAATACAGCACTGGGTTATGCGAAAATAATTTCTCTCCCCCACTATGGAATATGGATTAACTATTTAAAAATGTATATCTAAATCTAAAATACCTTCTTCATTTTGTTACTCTGTTTGAAGCAGCATCAGCTAAAAACCTCCAGGCAACAGTGGAAAATTAAGGTCTTTTCCTAACAAGAAATGTGCTCTGTAACAGGATGGCAGGATCTGTGACCTTGCATAGGGATGCTGGGCTCTTCTATTGAGCTGTCCTGTGAGGATGATTTACAGCCCTGCATAAAGCTGCTGAGTTAGTTCTGCCCACTGATTGGCGCACTTTGGTTATTACTGATACAAGAGGTGGATGTGACCCTGTGATCAGAGAGAACTAGGGATGCAGACAGGGAGATCCCGAAGAAGACCCCAGGGACAGCCATTATTAGGGAGAAAATTTAGGCTCAGGCTTATGTTCTGTTGTTATTACATCAATTACCCTTTCTTGAGATTTGGCTTTATTAGTAAGTATGGCCTTACTCAGTCTGTATTAGGTTGACCAGACAGCAAGTGTGAAAAATGGGGACAGGGTGGGGGATAATAGGCGCCTATATAAGAAAAAGACCCCAAAATCAGGACTGTCCCTATAAAATCGGGACATCTGGTCACCCTAGTCTGTATAGACTTTTTGTAAGCAGGTGGGAGTGCCACCTGGTCACACACTCCTACACTGGGATTCACACCATGACAATCTCTGATCTTAGTCTGAGTAATGCTAGAAATGTACAACAGTTTAGCTGCGAATAAAGGAGATTTATAAACAAAATTAGTGGCTCAGCTAGTAGCATTATATAAGCATGGGAGCCTTCCCAATACAAAGAATTATTGGACTCTTTCTTCATATGCTCATCTGGCCAAAAATACATCCCTGTTTGGCATGTCTTTCTGGCCACTTTGCACTGGCTCTGTAGCATCAATTACAGATGCTTCCCCTCTTCCCCAGTTCAGGAAGGCATCCCTGTTCATGAAAAACACTAAAGACATGCTTAAGTGCTTTCCTGAATCAGCGCCACAACAAATATGGGGTTTACAAGGAACATATGCAAGCTGTTATGTGGCAGTGGGTATTGAGTGATATGTAGAGGAGAGCACTCTGGACCAAATTGAAGGTGTGAGTGTAAGCACAAAATTATCTTCCCATATGCCTCCCAAAATGAATTAGGCCACTTCCCATCAGCATTTACCCTAGACAGATTTGGGTAGGAGAGTCTGTGTATCAATGCTCATGGCTCTCAAACTGAACATGTAAACAGAACAGAATCTGATTATTTTTAAACTATATTTTTCCAGATTTTGCTCTCTCACCCTGGTGTAAGTTTGGAAGTCAGTGGAGTTACAAGTGGATTGATGCAGATGTAACTAAGAGAGGAATTTGGTGTAATATGTTCATAATCAATAGCCATATTGGCAGGTGCTCAGTCATCTACCTCATCATGGTTTCCTACTTGCCTACAGACCTGGGCAAGGGGAAATGAAGAGAAGAGGAACTGATTTCAGAAGAAAATGACAACAGTACAGGATCCACAGATGGGGATGCATCAGTCTTGTCTGGGCACTTCATACTATATCAGAATGCTTCTTTCCCTCTATCACCTCTCAGCCATGTTCACTGGAATTACTCAGTTGCAAGCAAAGAAAACCTACTAGCTTCTTTTTCTAAGGTTTCAGCAAGAGAAACAAGATGGCAAAAGGTATACAAATGGAAAGAATCCCTCCCACGGTATTCCAGCTGTAAATGAAATGACATGAGGAAAACAAAGTTATACTTTTTTTCCTGAAGACAGGACCCTTGCTGTACATTGAAGGGAACAGTGCCATCTGCAGAGCCAGTCCCTTGGAACTATTAAAAGTTACAAAAGAAGAGAATCAAACATTATTTATCCAGGATTAAAGTCAGTTCAGAATTTTCTATTCCATGGGCCTACTTTCATTTAAAAACCAAGACGAACTCTAACGAGGTTGGCCTGAGTTCTCCTTTTAACTTTTGCAAATTAGATGTTACATGGAGGTACATTTTCAAACTGGCACGAGAGTTGGGCTCACAAATCCCAATTATTTGCTAATCAGAGATGAGTCATTCCTGAGTGCCATTTTGAAAATATACACTACAATATCTGAAAAGTGCCATCCTGTTCTCTAAGGATGAGATAATCTCCCTGAATCTTGAGACAGGTTGATGGAAAGAATCTGTGTTTTTGTGCATCTTTAAAGAAAGTCTGTCACATGGAATTATAGTTACGTTATAACAAAGTATGTTATGGTATAACAAAGTAGCAGCTGATTTAGGGCATGAAATTATTATACTGGTGTGAGCTGAAAACTTTTTATACTCGTGTCACAAGAAAAAAAACAATATGGGGCTGAGAGGTGGCAAAAGCAGATGTGCTGTCACTTTTTTGTTTTAAAATAGAATTGGCAATTCAGCAGTTGAATCATTGGTTCAGTAGTGATCAGAAGACAAGGTCAGGGTAAGAAAACAAAAGAAACAGAGAAATGAGATGTGAAAAATTTAGTGACAAAGAATTCACTGACTCAAGAGAAGTAAAATCATTGCATTGAAATGCACACTAAACATATAGGCATTTGAGTCCAGGAAACAGCTAAATGGGATCCCGGAAAAGATAACAAAAGAAAACCAGAAAGAGAATCAAACAAAAATAAAATCATATTATTAAGCAATCTGACAGTAATGATTACTTTGCTTATTGGTTAAATAGACTTTCATAGTAAATACAGTTTTATAAATACAACAAATTGAAACACTTTGGCTTGATAGTATCATTAGACGAATATAACATCTGAATGCTGAATTTGGCTGCAGTGCATTTCAGCTGAAACTGCTGGCTCTCTTGACATGCTATTGTCTTTAAAAGAATTTGTCCATAAAAGTTAGTTACCGAAGACAGAGCGATAGTTGCAATAGTTAATATCAGTGATATAATTATATTATGAGTTGTGCTGATTTTAGTAAGCACTAAATGTAACTAAGAGCAAAGGTTTGGCAGTAGACTGTCTTTGCCACAAATTGATTCTATAATAAGCTTAAATAAGACAGTGTGCTTTGTCATTAGGAACAGCACTGTTAAGGATATGTATTATTGGGTTATTATATCATATATGGCTACAACAAATCCTTCATGTTCTTTATTCAGCATTATCCAAAATGACTGCAATGTTTTTGAATATGGAGTCCATTCTGCAGTCCTTAGATTAAGGTCCCCTTGAAGCCAGGACGACGACAGTCTGAATAAGGTCTGCAGGATGATTCACTGATTTTTTCAGAGGTGGACATTTTAAGGAGATGAGGAAATTTTCTCTCTCTTAAGCATCTGCTCTCCGACTTTAATATTCCCAGCCTGGGAACCACCTTATGAGACCACAGAGGTTCAAATGCCAGGAGCATGCAGATCAGATTCAGTTCTATGCTTCTTTTACATCTCAAGCAAACAGCACCATCTCTGAGGTCTCGCGGGTTTAAAATGGCACCGGTGGCACCATGGAGCCAGGCCCATGCTCAGAAGGAGCCCTGGTCTGCTCGGCTTGCACTGTGCCCTGAGACACCCAACACCCCCCTCCCCCCAAGCTCACTGCCTCCTCCCTGCTTCCCACTTGTTCCTCTCGGCCTACTCACTTGCTGACTGAGGTCTCCTCTCCACCCCCTGGCCCCACCTGCTAGCTTCTCCCTGTCTCCCAGCCAGACACCAGTGCACCTCTGGCTCCCGGCAGTCTCTACTTCCCACCACCTGTGGGGCCCCACCTGTCTCCCCAGAGCTGAGTTGCCTGGGATCGGTGCAGAAGCCTGGCCAGTCTCAGCCAGTTGTGGGGGCTTGGCTGGGCCCCTCCAAACAAGTGGGTCCTGAGGGAGCCTGACCAGGATAGGCCCTGGCCTGGCTGACTGTATCACTCCCAAGGGGCTGGAGTGATTCCCTGCCCCGGAACTAGTCCTGGTTGCACTGGTGGCTCAGCCTGGCAGACAGAGTCGTCTCCCAGAGGGCAGGTGAGTGTGGATGGGGGCAGGGCCTGGGGGAGGAGAGCTTCTGGAGATCCTGGGAATGGTGCTGGGCTGTGAGGGGCTAGGGAAATCTCTGTGTGTTGGGACACTCAGATATGTTCTTTAGTGGGGGTTCTTCAGTGCGAGTTCTGTGTGGGGTGCTGGGCAGTTGTGGGGGGGCTGTGTGCAGGGGGGTGCTGGGCAGGGGTAGTGGTGTGCAGGGCGCTGTGCATTTGTGGCAGGATCTGAGGGAGTCTGGGCATAGCGGGTCCATGGGGCTCTGGCCATAGGGAATTGGGGGATGGTGTTGGGTGGGGGGGGATGTTTGATGTGGCATGAGCCCACCCCCGAGAGGAAGGGGCATGCTAACAGAACACGACCAGGTGGGGCATTGTGCATCTGGCAACTGCCAGTTTGTAGTGCCCTTGCACTTGGCTGGGTAAAGCAGCCATGCCATGCCCCTGGCTGGCCCTTCGCTCTAGGGACCAACACCCCTCTCGCCCGTGCCATGCTCCATTTCCCCCATGGGGGCCCACAAATATGTTTGGTGTTGAGCCCCTCGGAAGGTTAATCCAGCCCTAGACAAAGCTAAACATAGGCAAGATTAAAGGTGCTACTGCCGTGGAAAGGGGAAATGCCATTACAGTAGGTGTTGCCCTCCATTGAGGGCATCTACTGTTAGGTCATCAATATAGACCTCATTCTATGGGTTTCTGTGCACTCCATATTACTACAATATCTATAATTTGCTGAAATATCCACATCTGTGAAAAACACACTGTTCCATATCTGTGACTATGAGATTGCACCCAGTCCTATTGGACTCAGACTTGGCACAGTTATCCATGTATTTGTGACCTTTAGCTTCACTTATTGCAATGCACAACACGTAGGAATCAAACCTCTGACTTTAAAAAAGCTTAAAATGGTTCAGATTTGGTTGTTTACTGTGTAACACAGGCTGCCAAGAACACATCACCCACTGCTTCACTGCCTACAATGTCTCCCCACTGAATAGAGAGCCAAAGTCAAGGTTTTGGTTTTTAACTTTAAAGCTCTCTCTGGGATTAGCCCAAGCCACCTGAAGGACTGCCTCAGAGTCCAAGATTATGGCTTTCACTGGAACATTAGTACGCTGATGTCTGAAGGAGACAGAGCTTCCTAGACAACTGGCTCATGATAGTGGAACTCACTCCCAGAAGATATAAGAACCACCAAAAATCTCATTGCCTTTGGAATGTATTTCTTTGACCTAGACTTTCCACACAAGAAAAACAAACCAAAATAAATTTAAAAAATGCGCCAATAGGAAAAAGATCTTTTGTTATGTTTAGTGTGAATAATGCCTTTATTAGATTCAAAAAGTATTTGTTCTATCCTGTTCTCCATTCTCTCAACAGTTTACATTAATCATTCACTAACAATAATGCAACATGCAATTTTACCTCAGTTAGCATCTTTCAAAGACATCCAGTGGTTTTATTCCCTCTTCCACATCTTGACATTGGGCTATTTAAGAGTTAAACTTCTTGTAGGAATTATTTGAGAAATTGTAGCTATTGTATGGTATTATATGTCAATTACTGGGGTAAGCTGCTTCCTATTGCATATTTACTTAGATTAATTTACAAGGTGTATGGAAGGAGCTATTGAGCATTTTTAAAATGTTAATGGACACAGTTACAAATAAATCATTCTGACAAAAAAAATCCTCATGTGCTTTCATAAGATCATTCTGAAGCTCATTATATCATTAAAATGAAGGTATGAATGTTCTGTTCGGCACACTATTAGCCTTTTTACACTATTACACTAATATGGAATGCCCTCAGCCAGTCTGAGCACAGTGATGCTGTACAGTGCCACTGTGGTAGTTTCCAGTATCCATAACATACCACAGTCCCTCCATCCTGACTGGCTATCATGAGTTCCCTACCCTCTGACTTCCTGTTGACTTCAGAACTCATCATTTACATCCCTGTAACAACTGGGGACAGCCACCACGGGTTGGCAGCAGTCTGGCAACCTCTGAAAGTGAGTTGGCACAACTGACATGTAAACGTACCACTTGATCGCACTAGATATGACTCCAAAAACAGTCAGCTAAAACTTCCCTGCCTGTCCTGCTGCTTCCCTCAACTTCTTGTTTCCTCCAGCTGCCAACTTCTGCTGATCCAGACTTTCATCTGTCTTTCAAAGTTTTTAAAAAAACAAACCCTTAACCCAAGTATTTCGCAAAAGTTTTTAGACATTTCAGCATAATAGAACACAGTAAATAATAACCACTACATCCACCTTTGGCCTGGGAGTTTAGTTAGTCTGCAATATATTTATTACCATTAAACTAGAAAGCAGATTCTCTGATTTTATTTACACTGTGGACGATATTAAGTCTTGACACTGAGGGACCAAACCCTCCTCATTTTCATTATTATGTAGATAACCTCCAGCTTCTACTCGCAATTGAATAACACCACCTGATGCCTACAGCGATTGCTTATCTAGGGAAGTGATATAAGAAAACTTAAGTTGTTTCATCCTAAAATTTTACAAGTATTTTGCCCTTTTTAAAAAAATGAATCACACTGACTCTAGTTTTGTTCTTTGTTCCTCTCTGCACCTTCTCTGTTCCTCTCTTTTTCCCATTCCTCTGCAAATACTTATTGGTTGCTTCATCCTCTTCTCCCTTTCCAAGTTGTTCCCTGTTGCCTGGGTCCCCTTTCCTCCAGGACACATTTCCCTACCAACTGGTTCCCTACTGCACTGACCCCCTAGAAATGCTGGCCACTTAGCTAGTCACCTGTTCATCTTTTCCCCCTAATCCCATGGGCATAATACTTGGCTGTCTAGTCTTCTCTGCCTTGGGGATTCCTGCACTGCTGGTGTCTGGCAGCTCCAGTTGTCCCACTAGGGCAACTCTTGTTTCCATCTCTTATGTAGTTCTGATTCCTTCTCCTTGTTTCTAGCTGCTTTCACAGGCTTCCAGACTCTTTGTTCCAGACAAGGAGGAGTTAGCACCATGTGAGCACTCACATCTCTGCAAATAATTAATGGTCCCTGGACAGCAGTTTGGCAACCCCTGATATAATTTATTAGATGGGGCCAATTCCTGCATTCTTTGGGCACCCAGACCTCACACTGAAACAACCAGAGGTCCGGTGCATAAGGAATGCAGGACTGTGCTTATTGTGTAACTGCTAAAGCAGTTCATGCCCTTTTCTTTTTATGGCAAACTTACTATACCTTTTTTTTATCTCAGAAAACCTATTGTATTTTAAGGGACTGTGAAAGATTGTTGAGGGAACTGTATTCCATACATATACACCTCAAAACATTGATGCACTACCAAAATTTTAACAGGGAACTAACACAAAATTGCCATGTTTAAACAGTGATAAACAATGTAGCAGGTACATGTACCCTGGCAGAGTAGAGACGGAGAGGGACTAGGGAGCTGATGCATTTGTTTTCTCATGTAATCTGAAATGCCATCTCATGATCATTACCAAGGAAGGAGGTGGAATTCTGTTCACAAATTCACAGTTTAGCTGCCCTTTGATGGAAATAGTTATACCTGGTTCTCAATTATTTTTCTGAGTATAGCACCCAGTTCTGCTTCATATGGATTGCGAAAGTTGTAAGTGCATCCTTCCCAATGAACTGTTTTGAAAATACCTATCATTTAGTGCTATCTGACCCACTCTAAACGTGAAAAAAGGTGGGTTTCACAAATGTTTTCATGAGCCTTGGTGATAAATCCTCTCAGGTAGAGATGACTTATTAGGTACCCAGAAAAGTTTGGGCAAGGAAATCATCCCAATCTTCTACTCATTTGGATGGCAGAATGTTAACTAGGGCTTTTGGGGAATCAAATCCAGCTCCTCCCTGTCCAAAATCTGTTTTTAAAATAATTTACATGACAATTCACATGGTTTAAGACACAAATGCCCTAAGGATTTGGGAATATCAACAGCAGCCAGAGATTTCAAAATTTTGGAACAGCTTGTTTTTATTACTGTTACACTTTTTGGCCCAAGCAATTAGGCAATATTTAAGGCCTTAGGAGGAGAAATGAACGATAGAGTCAGGTATTACTTCGTGCAATCCTGTTATACAATAAGTCCTGTTTTCCTGAACACAGTAGGAACAAATAACAGGAGGTCATTTCCTTGCTCACAATTTCCAAGCCTTTTTCCAGCCAGTTCTTTCTCTTGCCTTCCTTCTAGGGCCACCCTAAAAGTGCTTCTTTAGCTGTCTCCTGGGCTTTCTGTTGTTTTCTTCCTGCTCCTCAGGGTTTCTGACACACAAACACACACAGCTGCAATCAAATCAATCCCCAGCCCCAGCACCTGCATTCAATCTAGTCTTTGAGTAGTGACTTCCATTGTTTCAGCTATCACTGCACAAAGGGGCATTTAATTATTCCCTTATTTAGCCTGAATGGAAGATGGTTATCATGTCCATCAATTTCAGTGAGGTTTGTGATGGACCATAGATCAAAGATACACTTACTAGGAGCCATCTTTCTTCCAACATAACATTACCTACATTTTCAATCAGTTGAAAGCTAGGGGAGTTGTGGATTTGAAGGTGGATCCATGAGATAAACGGCCAATGACAATAAACTAGTGCAGGATTAATACACTTTAAATGTAGATGCAATTAGTGAATAAGCAGATGATCATCACATTATGTAAATACAAAAACCACCACCATCCAAGGTGACATGAGTACGGTAGGTAACAGATAACTTTTCTGTTCTTTTCATCAGTCAAGTCAGAGAAGCAAGGAAGTTAACATATTTTACCATAACATTAAGATACTTTAGCATTAAAAAACCATTAAATAAAGAAATATTTCTCAGGGGCATTAATTAGGGAAACTTTGGTTTCTGCTCATAAACCCTTTGCCTTCTGTTGCATAAGGAGGTCATTTTCATAAGTAATTCTAAATGTTTGCAGTGCTGATTGTGAGGAACTGTGACTAAAGAATTTACCGAGAACAAGAGCGTAAAACAGTATTTAGGGCCAGATTCTGCTTAGTCCTTATGCAAGTGCACAGTGTGTGTGGACAAATAGAGTCTTCTCCCTGTTTTCGCTCCTCCCCCGGACAGCCTTGTGAGGGTCGTAAATATATTCAGGGAAGCATGAGAGATGCTCCCTAACTACTCCCCCTACTGTTCCAAACTGGTTGGAGCAGTGGTCTCCTAATTTTGGGGTTCACTCCACTAGGGGGATGCAGAGGAACATTCGTGCGGGGGGTGTGTGGCAGGCCCAGGCCGGCCTCCACATGGGGAGGGAGTACCACCCAGACTCAGCTCTGCTCTGTTCCCAGCCCAGCTCCAGCCACAGTTCCACTCCGCCCCCTGCTCTGGCCCCATCCACAGCTCCACTCCGCCCCCTGCTCTGTCCCCAGCTACAGCTCTACTCCACCTGCTGCTCTGTCCCTAGCCACAGTTCCACTCCGCCCCCTGCACCGGCCCCAGCCACAGCTCCACTCTGCCCCCTGCTCCGGCCCCAGCCACATCTCCACTCCGCCCCCTGCTCCGGTCCCAGCCATAGCTCCACTCCGACCCCTGCTCTGGCCCCATCCACAGCTCCACTCCGCCCCCTGCTCCGTCCCTAGCCACAGCTCCAGGCCGCCCCCTGCTCCGGTCCCAGCCACAGCTCCACTCCGCCCCCTATTCTGGTCCCTAGCCACAGCTCCACTCCTCCCCCGGCTCCGGCCCCAGCCACAGCTCCGCTCCGCCCCTGGCTCTGGTCCCAGCACAGCTCTGCGCTCATTCCCTCTCCATCCCCAGGCCAGCTCCACAAGCTCTAGCCCCAGATCCTCCCCCATCCCCAGTTCTGCCTCCAGCTCTGCCTTCAGCCCAAGCTCTGCTGCTCAGCCAACTGTTCACCAACAAATTCCACTACTGGTAAGGGGGGACACAACAGGAAAAGTTTGGGCACCACTGGGTTAGAGAGAAGGTGAAGCCATGACTTCTGTCCTCTCACAAACCTCTAAACCAGGCCAGCTGAGTGTGGGGGAGGGGAGGGTAAAGAATATGGTGTGCCAAGAGCTTAGCAGCATCTATGTTCTTCCTCCTTACTAGGAAGCTCCTGTGCTCTCTCTGGCGCAATGCTCCATCACACAGTCCGTCAGTGCAGGGGCTTTTCCTTTTTCCTTTCACTTGCTCCTATTTTTTTTTTTTTGGTTTGTTTGGGGCAGAAATCAGAAAAATATCAAATCGCATCAGCACAACAGGTTTCCTTAGTATGTTGCTATTATCCGACCCCAATACCAATAAAACTCTTACACTCATGTTCTTGCATACACTATTGAAAGAAACAGAGTAATCATCCAGTTTAAATAATAGCAAGAGAAAGAGAAGAGGCAGAGGAGGAGAGAGGAAATGAAAGATAGCAGGTCAGTGCCCACTCAGATATTCTTTATTTCACATGGGGGATTTGCCTCAGCACACTGAAGTCACCATTATGGTGCATTGCTCTGCAGCAACTTCATTTAAGAAATCCTAAAACAGGGATCTCAAACTCAAATCACCACGAGGGCCACATCAGGACTAGTACATTGGCCCAAGGGCCTCATCACTGACACCTTTTCATATAAAGGTACAGAAGTCCCCCCCGCCCCCAGTCCTGTCCCCACTCCACCCCTTCCCCAAAGTCCCTACCCCAACTCCACTCCCATTGCAACCCCTTCCCCAAATCCTGGCCCTGGCCCTGCTTCTTCCCTTCCTCCTCCCCTCAGCACGTGGCTCCCCGCTTCTTCCCCATCCTTCCTGGAAAGCGCTAAGTGCCTCCAAACAGCTGAGAGCTTGGCAGGCAACAGCAAATAACCAGATGTGTTTGAGACCCGTGTCCTAAAGGAACATGGGCTCTCATTCATGTTTCTTCCATTCCTGTGCTTGAGGCAGGAAGCAAGAAGTGGCTTTAAGCTTCCTTTGTACCTCGTGTGCGCTAGGGCAGCCGTGGGTCTGCCAGGCCAACAGCATATCCTCTGGACCTGGGAAGTGGAGACTAGGTATAGTGCAATGAGCTCCCAGTAATACTTCCTCAGTCCCAGACTTCACCCCGGCTTGCCCTCTAACCCAGGTACGGAGATCAGGTCCAACATCAAGCACTTATACTAACTTTCCAATTGGAGAGGCCCCTTGCTGGCACAGTGGCCTTCTTGTCAACTTATCTGTAATAGGCCACTCTCTTACATTTCAAAAGTTATTTTTTCCTTCCTGGGTATCCTGTTGTTACTTGATTTATCTCGTTAGACTGACCTAACACTTGGTAAAGCACCCCCATCCTTTCATGTATTTATACCTGCTCCTGTATTTTTTACTTCATACATCTGATGAAGTGGGTTCTAGCCCAAAAGCTTATGCCCAAATAAATTTGTTAGTCTCTAAGGTACCACAAGGACGCCTCGGGTTTTGTTTTTTTTTGCAGATACAGACTAACATGGCTACCACTGAAACCAGTGTTCAGAGGATCAATATAAGGCCTATGTACCATTCACAACCTTCTGAAGGCTTCAGTATAAGTCTTAAATAGGCTTTAACTGCTACCCAGGCCTTGTGCTCCTTCTTTCACAAGAGTGAATCTTGCCCATGGTGCATAATCTTTGGTCACACTATTATACCAAATAACTGAAGGAGAAGGGAGAGACTGACCTTTTAATGAACTAGATTTGAAGTGGAAATATCCTGAACTGCTCAATAATGCTTTTTCTTTGACATATAATTAATTATCTCCAGCTTAATAACACATTTCATAATAACTTACTGCATGATCTGTTAGTCTAACGGTAAACATCCTCTGTTCCCATTACTGAGTGTTCAAAAATAAAGAGTGCTGCATTAGCCTCTAAAGAAGTAATGAAGTTTAAAGATGCAATAATGCCTTTTTTATTTTAATGAGAGAAAATGGTTTACACATTGCGTGGACAATACATTTTCTTCACTCTGTTATCATTGTTCGAAAGGGAACTGAAGTCGAAGTAGGAAAATAGATTAAAACAATGGCAGTTTCCAGTCTTCAGTATTGTCTCTTTTTTCTTGTTGATCATGTTCATTATTTGTTTGTCTAGTGGGGGCCTGAAATGCCCTTGGTGCCTCAGAGCTGCTCTGCAGTAAGGGTTTATTTGTGCCATTTGCCTTCTTTCCTACCATTCTTTTATTTTTATTCTTAGATTGGTAGAGGTCATGCTCGGTAGATGTTTCATAACAGGGAGTCTGGCATTTGCTATCTTTCATTCCCTTTTTCTCTTCTCTGCTACCCCTTCTCTCTCTCTCACTATTATTTAAACTGGTCTGTTTTTCTGTCTGACTATGCATCAGGAGCTGAGTTTGGCTGTATAAGAACTTCAGAGTGGAGAATAGTCCATATACTGCAAAAAGAACTCCCATAGATGAGGCTGTGCTAGTTACACTGCAGAGCTGGGCTCTATAGCTATCTAGGGATCTTCCTTTAGAAAGAACCCTAGTCCTTATGGCAGGAAGCCTGGGTTAGCTTTAATGAAAAAAGAGCTGGAGAGAGCGATGTCTCCTGAGTCCTATAGGCATATAGGTCAAAGCTATTGTTCTCACTGAATATACATATGCGGGTGTGTATAAACACAATTGAAGGAGTTTACTTTGATTTAACAAAGTTGATCTGGGCATGTAATGGCATTCTACTGTAGGGAAAGGCTGTGTGGAACTAATGGACTTCTGAGCCCCTAAGGCCATCCTATCAGCTTGGCCAATGCTCCCCCTCAAAAAACTGTGAGGGAGATAAAGGGAAGGGGGCCCTTTAAAGGGGCCCTGGCTCTTTTCTCCCTGGTGATTCATCCAAAAACTCCCCATTTTTGAGGCTGCAGGCATGCATTTGAAAATTGTACACTCAACACATGCTGTGGAAAATGTCCTAGATGCACTGATCAAGTGTGTACAGTTACTTGGATGCACTTAAAAAAAATCTCATGATCTCTAAGGAAATCTCATGATTTTTGAATGTTGGGGGCTGACAATACAGGGATGCTAAACACAGTGAAATCAGCACACATAGTGAGAGGAAATACAGGAGGATTTTGACAATAGTGTGTGCTTTGGAGAACTGCTGTGCAGAAACAGGAATGTAGAGGAAGGTTAGACTGAGGCAGGGGCAGGATGGGGTAGAGAGGATGTGACCAGTGGGTCCACAGCCATGCAGATCCATGGCCAATGCCCCAGCTAATGGAGCAATACAGGGTATGGCTGAAGTAACAGCAGTGAAGGATGCATTAATAGCAGAGAAATGGTGGGAAGTTGTAGTGGGGAACTTAGAGTGTTTTGTCCTTTATGACTGTTGCAGAGAAGCCCCATTCAAAATCTGGTCACTTGGCTTTGGACAGGTTGAGAAATCAGCCTGAAATATGGTATTGATCCTGTACCCATTGAAGACAATAGCAGTACTCCCATTGACTTCTACGGGTGTAGGCTCAAACCCTATGTTTGTAAAACAAACAAACAAAAAACACACACAAAAATAACAAAGAATCCTGTGGCACCTTATAGACTAACAGACATTTTGGAGCATGAGCTTTCGTGCGTGAATACCCACTTCGTTGGATGCATGTAGTGGAAATTTCCAGGGGCAGGTATATCTATGCTAGCAAGCAAGCTAGAGATAACGAGGTTAGTTGAATCAGGGAGGATGAGGCCCTGTTCTAGCAGATGAAGTGTGAAAACCAAGAGAGGAGAAACTGGTTTTGTAGTTGGCAAGCCATTCACAGTCTTTGTTTAATCCAGAGCTGATGGTGTCAAATTTGGAGATGAACTGAAGCTCAGCAGTTTTCTCTTTTGAAGTCTGGTCCTGAAGTTTTGTTTGCTTCAGGATGGCCACCTTAAGATTGCTATAGCGTGGCCAGGGTGGTGATTGAAGTAGTTCTCCTACAGGTTTGTTATTGCCATCCTTAATTATCTGATTTGTGTCCATTTATCCTTTTCGTTAAGACTGTCCGTTTGGCGATGTTACATAGCAGAGGGGCACTGGCTGGCATATGTGCCTGTATACATTGGTGGAGCGTGCGGTGGATGAACCAGTGATGGATGTGGTTGATTCTGGTTAGGTCCTGTGATGGGTGTGCTGGTGTAGATATGTGGGCAGATTTGGGCATCGAGTTTGTTGCATGGATTGGTTCCTGGAGCGTAGAGTTACTATGGTGGCAGTGGCAGTTACTGGTGAGAATATAGTCTTCAGGTTGGCAGGTTGTCTTGGCAAGACTGGCCTTCACCCAAGGCCAGTTTTAAAGTGTGAACAGTTGTGGTGATCATTTTCCAGGATGGGGTATTACGATCTTGATGCCATGCTTCGAGGGGTTTTAGCTGAGGGGACCTGTAGGTTGGAGGCCAGTGGCCTGTTGGTTTCTTTCTTGGTGTTTGTTTCTTTTTGCATTAGGAGGCTTCGGGTAATGTCGCTCTGTTGATCTGTTCCTTATCCTCGGTGGGTATTGTAGTTTCTGAGAATGCTGTTGGTGAGGATTTGTAGGGTAGTGTGTTGGTCTCTGTCTGAGGGGTTAGAGCAAGATGCGGTTGTACCTCAGTGCTTGGCTTGTTAGACAATGGATCGTGTGATGATGCCGGGGATGGAAGCGGAGGCCTGAAGTAGGATAGCGTCGGTAGAGGGGTTTTCGGTATGGGGTGTGTTACTTGTGACCATCACTTTTGCACTGTGGTGTCTAGGAAGTGGACCTCCATGTAATGTCCAGGCTGGGTTGATGGTGCGATGAAGCTGTTTGAATAATCGTGGTGGAATTATTCCAGAGTCTCCTTCCATGGGTCAGATGATGAAGATGTCATCAATGTAGCGTGATAGAAAGGGGCGAGAGCTGAGAAGGCATTGTTCCAGGTCGGCCATAAAATATTGGCATATTGTGGGGCCATGCGGGACCTAATCAGATCAGCCACACCTCACTGGTTCATTCACCTGCCGTCCACCATATTAATATACGCCATCATACTGCCAGCAATGTCCCTCGGCTATGTACATCGACCATACTGGACAGTCTCTATGAAAGGTATAATGGACACAAAATCAGATGATTAGGAATAGCATATAACAAAACCTGTAGAGAAGCACTTTCAACCTCCCTGCCACACTATAGCAGACCTTAAGGTGGCCATCCTGGCAGCAAAAAAACTTCAGGACCAGACTTCAAAAAGAAACTGCTGAGGCTTCAGTTCATCTACAAATTTGACACCATCAGCTCAGGATTGAACAAAGACTGTGAATGGCTTGCCAACTACAGAACGTTTCTCCTCTCTCGGTTTTCACACTCAGCTGCTAGAACAGGCCTCATCTCCCTGATTCAACTAACCTCGTTATCTCTAGCTTGCTTGCTAGCATAGATATACACCTGCCCATGGAAATTTCCACTACATGATCGACAAGTGGGTATTCACCACGAACACTCGATGCTCCAAAACGTCTGTTAGTCTATAAGGTGCCACAGGATTCTTTGCTGCTTTTACAGATCCAGACTAACACTGCTACCCCTCTGATACTTGACACAAAAATAAGCCTCCCCCACACCCTGAACATCAAAACAAAATAGCACCCAGATCTGAGGTCTGCTTGTGATTAATAAATTAGAGATATTTTTTCTAAGAACTTTTCATTCTTACATAAAGGCTAAACTTGTAGAGATCAGCGGGATGTTGAATTATTTACCATTTAAGCTCTGGCTGCCCAAGGAATCTTCACCAGTCCATCTTAACTTTTGCAAAAGGCTTTGAAATTCTGCTTATATGAATTTGTGCAGCTTGCTCGTTTGTCAGGAAATTTCCCCTTTCTTCCTCACTCTTGGGTATTTTTGGGAGCAGAAACATCTGTGCAACCTGGCTATGTATCTCTGTGCCCAGGTGACTTCATGCTGCACTACACTTTTTTTTTTTTTAGCAATTATGCCAGGGATTTTTAGCCTAAGGTTTGAGCTGTGCAGAGAAAGGCAATTCCATTTCACAGAAGATTTTTTATATTTTGAAATTTAATTTTGTTTTGATTTTAAAATTCTACATGAAAGGGAAAGCACAGGGCCCGTGACTTCGAGGCAGTCTACCTGGTGGGTTGCCCCAGAGCTGCGGACCCTGGAAGCCCTGGTAGCCTGGACTCCCAAGGAGCCATAAGCCTGGAAGCTAGTGCTCCCAGGCGCTCTGTCAGATTACCAGGTAGGTCTCAAAGTTGCTGGGAGAATGGAAGCTCTGGGAGCCCCACTTCATGACAGCCTACTACACAATCTGTGGAGGAGCCCAGGAGCCTGGAAAATTAGGAGCTGGGGCTCCCAGAGCGTCTAAGGCTCCCAGGTGGACTGCCCTGGAGCTGGGTGTGCGAACAGAAACCTGTCTGCTTTTCGGCAGACCTGTTCTGAAATCAACAGTCTCCACAGAATATTTCAAGTTTGACGATTTGGCATCTCCAACTCAGAAATGTTCATCAGAGAATTTCTGACCTCCCCCAGTTAAGGGCCCAAATCCTATAGAAATTCAATGAGAGCTGGACACTAACTCCCTTAGACTGCTTTGAAAATCCAAGCCTTAAATGATAACAGTCTTGGGGCCCAATCTTGCTGCCATTGACTTCAGTGTAGTTTTAATATTTAGAAGAGCCAAATGAAAAACAAATGTAACCTTTGTGATTCGTATCAAACATTCTATTTCCAAAGACACAGGACAAAAAGTGAGACGATATTTACAAATTAGTTGGATATATTTATTTTTCATGTGGTCCTTTCAGAGAATGAAAAGAAAAAAGCCCTAATGAATTATGGTGTTTATGTCTTAAACAACCCCATGAATAGTAGGCAGCGTAGTACATGTCACTAGTGCCAGCAGCAAGGAAGGGAATTGTGCATAGAATTTTTCCCCCAAAGACTTTATTATTGTAATATACGGAAATGTGAATTAGGATGAAGCTGAAATAACTTAAAAATGGGATGAAATTTAGACTCAATATTTTAAAAAGTACGGGAATGTGAGGTTCAAGTTTAGTTGATATTCAGTAGGATATTTTAATTGTTCTTTGTTTTGAAATCAGGACATTTCACTTGAAATCAATCAAAGCTAGCTTCGTGATTAATGTTTTCTGTGCCAGGTTTAGCATATTGCTCACAGAGTTCTTCTGAAGGACAAAAATATGTTCAGAATTTAGCTAGTCTTGAAATGTATTCCTCTATTATTTCTCTTTATTATGGTATATTAGACATTATTAGCTTTGATTGCCCTCTTTCCCATTCATCTTAGCTTTTGGGGCATTTGCCAACGAGGTTTATTCAAAATCAGTCACTCAAACCATGATTCAGTTGGACTGGTCTTGGCAGGGTGCTTAGCCTACCAAGCAATTCTTAATCAGGCAGTGAATCTTTCCAGGTTATAATTCTACAGTAATATCCCTATATCTCCTTTCTAGAGTAGTTATTCCAACAAGAAAATTGTATGGTAATTATAGTCCTTTCAACCAAAATGAGAATTTTCAGGATGTTCCCAGACCTGACCATAACAGGTAACATTGTGGGGTATTTGATAAGCTACTGGGCCCAGCCAGCTTTGGTTATACTTACTTTACAGCTTACTATGAGTCAAAGCCTGATTCTTTTACTCAGACATGCCTCCCATAGACTTTCCCTTAGGTTATTAAGACAGGTTTTTATCCTAAAATAACAGCCCATAGTCCATCCATTGCTCACAAAGCACTTTAGAAAGTATCATTCTCCTCATTTTACAATTGAGGACAACACCAGAGAGAAGAAATACATGTTCAGGATAACACAGGGTAAGTTTACACTGCAAAGAAACAAACAAAAGCCCTGCAGCTGCAAGTATTAGAACTCGGGTCTACATATTTGGGCTCACCGGGCTGCACCATGACACTAAAAATAGCAGTGTAGACATTCCTGCTTGGGCTCTGAACCTGGGGAAGGGGAGGGTCTCGGAGCCTGAGCAGGAACATCTATACTGCTATTTTTAGCACCATAGCATGAGCATGAGTCTATAGATGTGGGCTCCAATACTCGCTGTCATGGTTTTGTATTTTTGCGGTTTTTTTACGATGTAGACTCAGTGGCAGAATCAGGAAACAAACTCAGGTCCCTGGCCCTATCCTCTGTTAATTTTACAATCATAATATAAAAATATATTATATTCAAAATATTGATTTTATAAGCCAAAATAACAAGTACATACACAGTTACTAGTGCCACATTTCAACACTTTTTAAACAAAATATAATTGTGGATTTACTTTATATTCCTGGACTGGGTAGAACCTTGACTAAAAGTGGAATAGATGTGAGTAATTGGTGTAGTGTGAACATTTTTCAAAGGCTCACACAAAGCTTGAGTATTTCACTGCATATTTCAGCACATGTGGTTGAAGTATAAAGAGGCCAATCTTGAAAATGCTTGCATTTGTTGATAGCACTGCTGGAATTATGAACCAACTTTGATTGCAGATAATGGAAAGCCACCACTGACCTCAATAGGCTTTGGATAAGGCTCCTATGGCCCCTATCCAGCAAAGCACTTAAAACACCGGAGTAGTCGCATTGAGTCTAATGGTGCTTAATGTTAAATAAATTTGTGCTTAAGTGCTTTGCTGGATTAGGGCCTACGTGGAGAACTAAGGGTATGTCTACGCTGCAATTAAACACCTGTGACTGGCCCATGTCAGCTGACTTGGGCTCGTGGGGCTATAAAACTATAGAGTAGATGTCTGGGCTTGGACTGGAGCCCAGGCCGTGAGGTTCTCCCAATTTGTAGGGTCTGATAGACTGGACTCTAGCCCAAGCCTGTACATATATACTGCAGTTTTATAGCCCCCACTGCCCAAGCCCCACAGGCCCAAGTTAGATGACACAGGCCAGTAACAGGTGTTTAACTGCAGAGTAGACATACCCTAAGAGAGAAATCCTGGCCCCACTGACTTCAGTGGCAAAACACCAATTGACTTCATTAAGGCCAGGATTTCAGACTAAGTGTAAGTGGAAGGGCTTGTAGGATTTGGCCCAAAATGTAGAAATACTGATTTTCTGAAAAATCTGTTTATCTTCTCCAATGTGTGGTGTTCTTTGGATAGCAACACGTATCAAGCATTACAGCTCCAGACATCCACTAGCAGATGAATATAAATAGAAGAGCCACAAGAATGATTAAAGGATTAGAAAACATGCCTTATAGTGATAGACTCAAAGAGCCAGAGGTTATACAATCATTCCTTCTGGCCTAGGAATCTATGAAAAGAGTTGGAGATCTTGCTCTCAGCAGTATAACTCATTTGCACACAACAGCTCCTGCACCACAGCATCACCATCTTCTCCTCTGACCTCATTTCAAATTCAACCGATAATATTTGAGGTATTTAAGGGATTTATGAAGCTTAGTATTATGAAATTACTTCAAAAAGTTCAGGAAACAGGTATGTATTTGAGTCTCCCTTGCTGAATTCTATTGTTTCAGGGGAAAATCCTGCTATCCTTACTGAGGTGAAAACTCATGATCATGTGTGCTGGATGCACAGTTGAAGTCTGTAGCAGCTTTGTCTCAATAAAGAATGCAGATCAGGCCCTTTTACTGTAATAATGCGAGTGAGTACTACTTTCAGCCTCGAAAAGTGGCTGTGTTTAACATTTCAAATAGATGTGTGTTTAGGACTCCAAGCCAATCTGGCTATAATAAAATAAATAAAAATAAATCTCTTGTGTTTTCCTTTTATCATAATAAAAATTCAAGTCCTTTCACCAATCACTATCAAGTGGACATATGCATGTGTAATAATTACAAAAATGCTCTCTGTTTTGCTATGAACAGAAATGGCTAAGCAAAGGGCATTCATCCACCCATGTGAAGAACAAATAATGCAAAACATATGCAGAAAAATCTTTAGTTCCCTCTAGTTGAATCAGCAAGATATGGAAAAATCCTATGATCACTGAGCACTGCCAAGGCCAGATTGTTTTCTAATTGGCAATTAGGTTCAGATTTATCTCCCTTCTGGTTCTGGAGGTATGCAGGGAATAGGATACATTCTGACTGTATTTATGCATAAGAAAGATGTCTCAGATGGAGCTGTGGAAGTTTTCTGTATGATAATCTGAAACTAGGCAAGACTCACCTGATTTTGCTACTATCCAGACGTGTACTGGTCTTTGTGAAACTTGGAAAGAACCTGAACGGAGTTTGAAGACAACCTTGGCTGTCATTTCCAGTGAACAAAATCTAGCATTTTTAAATGTTTCATTCTGAGTTTTAATTACAATGCAAAAGTCACAAGAAAGTGAATCCACCTGAATTAAAACTGGAAAAGAGGTTCCCGCAAACCAATGGGAATGGAAACTGTCACATTTCCATGGCTGTAGTTACAGGAACTCACATGATGCCCATTCACACCAACTTTGTCCAGTCCTACAAATAGGTCATACATATTTCTTATTATTTTCTGCAAGATTTAGGATTAAAATTGGTAGCCCTATCATAAACCATATCAGCCCTCAGGAGAAATGTTGCTTTGATTTCTACCCTTGCTTTTGTGTATACACTTCTCTTTACCTTTTACATGCAGTGACTCACTCAAAACAACAACAGCAACTTATATTTAAAAAAGGCAAACTCAATAAGTGCAAAATGTATTTCTTCTGGCATGCAGTGACCTATGTACAAAAGAACATAACAGATAATTAGAGGCTCTCTGTAGATACAAGTGACTCTGCCACATATTGAATTTAATCTAAAAAAGCATGCTGCTGCTACAAAATGAGGGGTTCTTTTACTGATTTTTTTCCCCACAGTAAGTGACCATACTCTGATATAGGCATCTGACTTCCTGGCTCTAAAGCAGTATTCAGCATGGACTGTACAGTATGTAATATGAATAAATACTGCATATACTGTACTGACAAAAAAATCGTAGTTGCTGGTAGACATTACCACTACATTCCTCTCTTTTACAGTATTATTTAATTTGGTTTTCTTCTTCATTTGACAAAATAACTGCATATGTTTATATAGTACATTTCATTCTAATGGAACCAAAAACATTCTTAGTATTAACTTGTAACACAGTAGCACCAGAGGCCCCAACTGGTATCAGGGCCCCTTGTGCCATGCACTTTACAAACAAACATTAAAAGACAGTCTCTTCCCCAAAGAAATTAGTTTAAATCATACAAGACAGACAAAAAGGCAGTATTATTATATTGACTTGCAGATAGGGAACTAATGAGGAGAGAGATTAAAGTTTCAATTTTCAAAAGCATCTAAAGAATTTAGGAGCACAGTTCCCATTAAAAACATCCTCTGAAGTGTCTTGCGAACAAGAGAGGGTTGGTCTATGGCACAGCTAGGAAATGAATCCAAGTCATAGTTTCATGCCTTCATCACAAATCCATTCTCTCTCTCTCTCTCTCTCTCTCTCTTTTTGTAGAAGGAAGAAAAAAGCAGCAGCTAACTTACAAATTAAAACTGAACAAAGGGATCACTTCACTCATGAAAAAAATCAGTCTATTCTAGGCTGAAATGTGGAAGCTGTTTAATAGCTCACAAAAATAGTTCACAAAGGTTTAGGGCAGGATTTGAAGAAACCAGAGAGGGAATTAACATATAAAAGCATTAATATAATCGCCCAAAATGTTATGTCAGATTGCATCTTTAATATTTACTATTAAATTATTGCAATCTTTATCCTGTTGAACTACTGCAATCTTTAATAATCCTGAAAAGGGACTGTTAGCTGTAGTATTTGTGGTTGTAAATATATAAAATGAGGTCATATTTTTTAAACATACTATTAATTAAAGTTGGAAGTAAAATGTATTAAAGAGAAAGAGAAACACATTTACCGAGTATGGAGTTTCTATGGGAAGTTACAGTAGAGTCTCTAAACCGAAACAGAGATTATATAGAGTAACAACATGTGAGAAACAACAGAGTTTTGACAGAATTAATTCAAGGACATGGCCTTTGGTGACAAAGCTAGTTTATATGCATCCAAATAGCAAAGCTTCTAGCACATTCTCCTTGAGGCAGAGACCTTGCCTCTTTCTGTGTTTGGAAAATACCTACCACACTGTGGATGCTACCAGCAATAAATAAATAATCGTTGAGTTGGAAGTTAAGTTTTTCATAACTGAGTCTATGTGTCACTAAGAAAGTCCATTGTCTCAGTCAGCTGTGCAGGGAGTTTTGTTTTAAGGACCAATACACTCCAGGAAGCTGACAGCCACCGAGTCCTCAAGTGAAATCATAACTCCACTGAAATCACTGGCTAAAGTCTCATTGACTTCAATGGGCCCAGGGATGTCACCTCTTCAAGGTGCTGAGCATTTAAGTGAATAAATAGAAGTTAATGGGAGCTGAGGGCATTCAGCATGTTGTAGGATTAAGCATTAAGGCACAAAGGAATTTTTCCATTGACTTCAGTGCATTTGGGGCCAGGGTGTAATGGAAGGAAGTATAGGAATGCTGTTGCCAAAATCCTTTCCTTACCAGGAAGAGGAGAAAAGAACATAATGCAAACCATATGGGTGCGTGTGTCTGTTAAGGCTCCAAAAAAGCAGTGTTCTCTGAAGGAATTCAGAGAAAGTCAGACACACACTGCATTTCATTAAAAATATTGTATTCAAAGTGATGACATAATATATGATTACCAGAAACAATTGAGAAACGAAGTGCCAATGCTGATATTTTGTTTTCACATATTGGCAATGGATGCAGAACAATTTTATACAATTGTTCAAATGCACAAAGAACATGAACTTATAGTGTAAAACTGCATCTAGGGAGAAAGTCACCCCAGCACAGAGCTTATTCATCTGTTCATCCTGTATGCCATATTCATCATGGCCTTGTATTGACCCTCTACACAGAGGTAGAGCTCACCCTAAATGAGCAACCACGAAAGGAGTAGTAACCACCTGGGAAGGGGGACAGCAATAACTAGGGAGAGTAAACGAAGTCTGGGGCATGAATGGAATTTTATCATTTCCCCTTCTGCCAACCCAGTTTACTTTTTGGAGATGATGTAGGATTGGCTCCCAAATCTTCTTGTGGTCCCTAAGAGCATTCACTACCATCCTATGGAGATGTAAGCACAAAGTGGAAGCTGGCAGATCAGTATACTGCAGTGCAACATCATTGTTAATCAGTATCAAGTGCTACGTAGAGTGTGGTAGCTCTCCATTCATCTTTTTGTACCAGGTCTTTGTGGCCTCAAAATAATGAGCATTTGATCTAGTTAAAATGTTACAAAACGCTGAAACAACCATTTCTGTTGAGCATCCATTTATCAAGAGGGCAAAGGTCCAATTTTGAAAGCTTTTTAGATATAGTGAACTAGCTGATCTTATCCTGCAGACTAGCAAAGGACTGAGCAATGGGGATCTCTTATTTGGACTGTAATTCGCTAAAGAAATTAAGGCATCTAGGTCACAGATACCAGACAATAGTACACTGCCCAGTTTAGAAAAGATAATATTACAACCTGGTAAACATTCACGAAAACTATGCATGCAGTATAGGAATCTGGGAGAGACGGTCAGTGCTGTATACTGGATGTAAAGAATGGTGTTGTGACAATGAAAGGTGGAACTGGAGCTTCAGAGACTGGCAGTGGGATAAAGAGGCCTTTTACCTCCATGTCACCAATTCAAACACAGCTCGTATTTGGCAGTGATTGAATGTTATTAGCAGCTAATGACTATTCAGTGGCCTTTGTGAAAGGAGTTGGTGATCTCAACTACTTTTCAGTGACCATATTACAAAAAGCACCTTCTAAAGGGAAACACAAATTAGCACCATCCTCTCTGCAGAATGAATGGATGGACAGTGACTGAACTATTTTTCACTCTTAGATGTGGTCCTTCCACCTGCATACATTGAAAGGTATTGTTGGCTAAATGTAAGTAGGTTAAATGACTTGTTTACAATCTTTTTATTATCTAGTCAATATGCGTTACTCTCTCATATGAATAAAATCTTTGGTTTTACTCTGGATTCGCAGTGTCCTTTAATTAACCTACTGTAGTTATTTTGTCAGCTTTAGGGTATGTCTACACTACGGGATTATTCCGATTTTACATAAACCGGTTTTGTAGAACAGATTGTATAAAGTCGAGTGCATGCGGCAACACAAAGCACAATAATTCGGTGGTGTGCGTCCATGTACCAAGGCTAGCGCCGATTTCTGGAGCGTTGCACTGTGGGTAGTTATCCCGTAGCTATCCCGTAGTTCCCGCAGTCTCCCCCGCCCATTGGAATTCTGGGTTGAGATCCCAATGCGATGATGGTGCAAAACAGTGTCGCGGGTGATTCTAGGTAAATGTCATCACTCATTCTTCCTCCTTGCAAGCAACGGCGACAATTAATTCACACCTTTTTCCCTGAATTGCCCTGCACGACGCCATAGCATGGCAACCATGGAGGCCGTTTTGCTTTGTCACTGTCACCATATTGTACTGGATGCCGCTGACAGAGGCGGTACTGCAGTCTACACAGCAGCATTCATTTGCCTTTGCAGGTAGAGAGATGGTACCATCGTCTGTACCGTCTGCTGTGCCATGTAAACTTGGCGATGAGATGACGGTGTCATTGTTCGTACGTCTTGCTGCTTCATGGGTGCTCCTGGCTGGCCTTCGCTGAGTTCGGCCGGATCGCAAAGACAAAATTGAATGGATCCCGGGTTATCCCTCCTTATGTTTTATCTAAAAATAGAGTCAGTCCTGCCTAGAATATGGGGCAAGTGTACTAGGAACCAGTGTATCAGAGAACCAGAGAGCAACAGCGCTCTGTGTCAGATCCCACAGAAATGATGAGCTGCGGCCATTCATGGGGGTGCCCCTGCAACAACCCCACTGTTGCTTCCCTCCTCCCAACCTTCCTGGGCTACCCCCCATTTGTGTGATGAAGTAATAAAGATGCAGGAATAAGAAACATTGAGTTTTAGTGAGGTAAAATGAGGGGGAGGCAGCCTCAGTGCTATGATAGTCCAGGCAGGACATTAACGGTGGGGGGAGAGGAACCCGCCTCCCCTGCTATGACAGTCCAGCAGTACAGAATCTTTTCTTTAGACATGAAGATGGAATCAGCCCCAGTTGCTATGATGAGGACGGTTATCAGCCGTTCGTACCATCTGTGGAAATGACTGGAGTCATTCCTATTTTACCCGGTGCCTGGCCGACCTCACCTGAGGACAGCCAGGAGCACTCACGGGTTGATGACGAGCGGCTATTCAGTCCTTTTGTATGTACCATCTGCCACTGGGGGGAGGGAGAGGATGCTGCTGTTCAGTGCCGCAGCACGCGTCTACCAGCGATGCAGTAGACATAGGGTGAATTGAAAAAAGTCAAGAAACAATTTTTTTGCCTTTCTTTCATGGGGAGGGAGGGGTGGTAAATTGACAAGCTATTCCCTGAACCACCTCGGACATGTTTTTGACCCTTCAGGCATTGGGAGCTCAGCCAAGAATGCAATACTTTTCGGAGACTGCGGACTGTGGAATAGCTGGAGTCTCAGTACCCTCCTCTCCATTGAGTGTCCATTGATTCTTTAGCTTCGTTACACTGTCACACAGCACTGTGCTGTGGACTCTGTATCAATAGCCTGGAGATTTTTTTCAAATGTTTGGCATTTCGTCTTCTGTAATGGAGCTCAGATAGAACAGATTTGTCTCCCCATACGCAATCAGATCCAGTATCTCCGTACGGTCCATGCTGGAGCTCTTTTTGATTTGGGACTGCATCGCCACCCGTGCTGATCAGAGCTCCACACCGGGCAAACGGAATGCAATCAAAAGTTCGCTGGTGCTTTCTGTTACCTGCCAGAGCATCCGAGTTCAGATTGCTTTCAGAGCGGTCACAATGGTGCACTGTGAGATACCGCTGGAGGCCAATACCGTCGATTTGTGCCACACTAACCTAATCGACATGGCAATACTGATTTCAGCACTATCCTCTCGTTGGGAGGAGTACAGAAACGGTTTAAGAGCCCTTTATATCGATATAAGGACCTCGTTGTAGACGGGTGCAGCGTTAAATCGGTTTAATGCTAAATTCGGTTTAAACGCGTAGTGTAGACCAGGCCTTATCACCTGGTGTAAAGCCTATCTTAGTGAATTTTCTCTTTTTTTGTAAGAAAATATATAATCTCAATTCTCACTCAAGTGACTGAAGACATTTAAAAAACCATTGAAACTTGAATCTCTAAAGCAGTACTTTTTTTTTCTTCTCTCTCATTTATTGAAATATGTTCATGTTGTCCTTTTACCAGCTAAGCTGTCTTCTAAGAAAGGCCTTTACAGCATCCAAATAGAACCGGGTCATCTCTATGCTAGACATCAATGTATGTGCATGGACTCTATTGATCACAGAAAAATTCCAAAAAGAGGTCTTAAATAACATGGGGGCTGAGACACCAACTACCAGCATTGCCTTTTAAACCTGAAAGCTGAAAAAAATGGGACATGATTGAAATGGTAAAATTCCTCACACATGCTAGCAGAGGTTAGCAAAAGGGATAACATTCTAGTGGATATGGGGCAATTAAGAGCAGGCTTTGTCCCCATCCCACTATTTATTTTGTACCTTCCTACTTATTGTTTTATATGCAATATTGAGAGAGGCAATAATGTGTGACTTGAGAATCATCTTAAAATACTAGTAAAATAGCATCTGTCATAAGACTTTTTTATTTTAAAGTGGTGAAAACTTTGATGAAATTTCGTCCTTCTTTCACCAACTACAGAATTGGTTATTTTGTCCCACTTTTAAAATGAAGGAAATTCAATTTTTTTTAAAAAGGAAATATTAAAAAAACCAAAGACCCCTCCCGACCTTTTTTTTTTTTTTTTAATTTTCCAGATCTTGTACTTAATGGCCACACAAAAGGCAAATAAGGTGTCTTACCTTTGACTGAAAATGTAATCAACAGATATTCTAAGAACTGTTGGTGCATAAGCATGCCCTATGACAGAAATGTAACTCATCTTCAACTACTGGCCACATATACAGCTAGCAAAACAAACTCAGACTGAAACAAATTAATAGCAATGCAACAACTGAAAAGACCAAGGAATCTTAGGAAGTTCACATGTGCCTCTTTTCAAACAATGGTTTCAACTGTCTGTGAGGTTCCATAATAACTTATTTCCTAGGCAGGATGTTTATAAATGGCTCTCTGGAAAAAAAGGTAATTTGGCCACATATTTGTGTTATATTTACCTTTGTCCCGTATATCTGCTTTCATCCTACCTCAACTGTTGCTTTAACGGCCTAAAGCAAATAAAGAGACCAAAAATAGGAGGAAAGGAAAATGTTCTTCCATTGGCAATTTTCATTTTAAAATGCACCTGTCTTCCACCTTCCCCCATAATTCTGACTGTTTTGTGCAATTTCCATGCATACACTCAGATAAAATAACATTAGCTATATGGGAAACAAATTGAAAAAGCAACTCTTCAAATGAGTGATTTAGATCATAACTAACTAGTTAAATGCTCAGCAATTGCTTTAAGTAAAAGGGCTACATTTATGTTAAGTTTGGGGTTGATCAGAGAAAAGGACAGAAAGCAAAAGATTCTAGCATAATTCAGCTTTAAAGGTTATTTTCTTAAAAAACAATTTACTTAGCTGAAGAGTCAAGAAGTCAGGATGTCCCTTTAAAAAAGGCATAGAAAAACATGAATCCAAATAGTAAGATGCATCACCCAAGCATCAGGAATCTGTATCTAAAGGGTGACAAATTGTGGCTATTTCTTTCAAGGTTGAGCAGTGATTCTCCACTGCTTTTAAGAGCATTCTCCGAGTTTTTGTATGTATGTGGAACAGGAGAGAATATGCCCAGATCTGGACATTAAAGCATCATATTAGAACACAAGCACAATTTTCACTGACATGAACTGAGTTACACCAGGAAGGTATATGGTTCAGGCAGCTCCATTACCAATGCCCAAATGTAACTGAAGACAGAATATGTCCCTTACAGTATATTCCACTTATGTAGGATGTGATTAAATTTGGGTAAATGTTTTAATAAAACACCTCCCAATTAGCCAATTTAGCTATGATGATAGCGAATGGTAATGACTACTGCTTAATCAGGGCAGTAATCGGCATTCATTCTGCTTAACGGGGATGCATTTGGCCTATGTTAAGAAGTTAAGTGATGCTGAATTGGATCAGAAATTTTAAGATGCAGTGAGAATCATTTTTATTCTTGTAATTTTTATTCCATATAGCACATTATTTCATTTAAAATCTCTCAAATGGTCTCAAATTAATCAGGCCAGCTGCCCAATTCAGATGCCAGGCTGCCCACTGAGGTGTCCCAAGTAAAATATTTTAATGTGTTCAAACTGTAAGAAAATCTCTTCTGCATCAGTTGGTGGCCAATAACCACTAATGAAAAAATAAAACCACCACCTCCGTACACACTCTTTCCACATTCAAATTCAAATGCAAGTAAGGCAAAGAAACACAGAAAAATGCCAAAGGTTATAATAAGACCATCACAATGCCATTCTAAAGCAGAAGTTATAGTATTACTGGCAGGAAAATGTTTGCAATAAGAGACAAAATACAGTAGGATAATGAAGCATAGAACTAGGTGGCACATTTCAACCACACTGCTAGTATTTCTAGGAATGGACAAAACTGTTTGATTTAAAGAACAGCTGACACCTCATGGGAAAAATGTATAGAACATTCTGCTTAGCAACAATTCAGCTTTATAAGTCAAATTTTCTGAATTTGTCTTTTCTTAATTTGCATAGCTAGGGATGTTCGCAGTGCTCAAAGTGTGTGTAGCTGCTGGAGAAAAAGGAAGATGAAGACAGACAAAAATGTGGGTGGAGTAAGAGCACAGCATCATTTTTTTGTACCCCACAACCATTCTCATCACAATTCAAGCACTGGAGATTGGTATGAAAGCAGAGACTTTTTATCCGAAGACTTTAGTGCCCTCTTAAAATGTTGTAATCCTCTGTTTGCGAAGTCACAATGGGTGCTTGGGAGAAGATTACAATGTCACAAATCTGATCAGAGGATTACAGCTGCTTCAGGTGAGGAATAAATAAGAGGAGACTGCAAAATCCTCAGTGACAAAGATCCTGTTTTCATAAAGATAAATGTCCATCACAAAAGGGAACATGATGTCACATGACAAGAAGTCTATATGAAAAGTTATCTGTAAAACCAAGTCCAAACTAAAGTGTATTTACATACAACAGAGCAGAGAAAATAGAAGGCGAGTCCAATGGTATAATACAGTGCACAGGGAGTATAAAATCAGCAACTATGTAGAAGACATAGGCTCCTAGCCAATTTAGTCACAAGACCGATGCTGTCCCACTCCCACACCTCCTTGGATGGTAGCAAAACAAACAACTGATATCACAGAACTCGATTTGACTCCTACACATTTGGAGCCTAACCAGATACTAGGAGCCCATCATAAAAACCACCAAGGGCCCTCAATTCCTAAGTTAATGAGCGCTGAAGGTATTCAGTACCGAACAGGATCAGTCAATCTCTAGTTCACTGGAAAGGGAAGGGAAGCTGTATTCTCCAGTAATCTAGCTTAATCAACATACACAGATACAATTTTATAGATAGATAGATGATAGATTTTGTCTTTTATCCCACTGGCACCCTGTCACACGGTTTAGGTCTCACATGCAAGAGAATTATATATGCTTTAAAAAAAATCCTTTCCCATGGATTTAAATGAAGAGCCTTAACTGCATGCTTACTGAGAAAACTGTACATCAACACAGGAACATTCTCTACTCACCCCTCATTGAGCTCAGGTGGAGATGGAGGCCCATGATTCTTTTGAGTGGCAAAAGCATACTGGAAAAATGGTCTGTTCCAGCATGTCAAATCCTGTGTTTCCAGTCAGGCACATGGGAGCCATTAGAGAGTAGACTGCAATTTGCCCCTTCTGCCAGTGGAATTCCGTTTCTTTCTGTCTGAGGAAATGTGCTTGGTGACAGGCCCAGACACCCTAGTCTGCCATGTCAGTCAAATGGGAGCCCTCTCCTGCTAGGAAAAGTGGCACCAAAACTCATCTGGGAGCCTGTGTCATTCCATTAGCATGGACATGATTAAACAGCGAGTTCTTTGCATTAACTCTGTTTGTGACAGGACACAGTGTCAGAAATGGGAAACTGGCCTGTAGTAAGTTCCCTGCCCCCAGCTATCCCATATTTGGGAGAAAAACAACTTCTGCTCAGTGTGCAGTTATGGTTTGGGGGAAAAAAGGAGCGTACAAGACATTTTACTGCATAAGGAACTGGATGGCAAATTATATGGATGACATTATAATGCAATGGTGCAGCCTCGTCTGGAGCAATGTGCACAGCTCTGGTTACCCCATCGCAAGAAGAATGCTGCAGATTTAGAGGGGGTTCAGAAAAAGGTAATCAAAATGCTCAGGAGCATAGAAAACCTTTCATATGAAGAGATACAGAAACGACTGAGATTATTTACTTTAGAACGGAGACAAAAGAGGAAATGAAAGAAGTATATAAAATAATGGATGGTATACAGAAGGTAGGTCAGAAGAGCAGAAGCTCCCAGTCTCGTAACACAATAGCAATAAAATAGAAAGGCAGACAACTCAAAACTGATAAAAAGAAATACTTTTGCACTAAACAGTTACACTGTGGAACACATTGCTACAGGATCTTGAGGCCAAGAACTTGGTAAAATGAAAAGTCATATTGAAGGATTACATGGATTACAAGAGCTTTCAGAGTTGTAACAGTTACTGCAAACAAAGTTTTTTAAAGGATTAAAAACTTCACACACTTCAGGCCTTAAACTAATCTCCAACTATTAGAGGTTAGGAGGCCATCATATGAGGCAGTTTATTCGACATCTGTGTACTGTGGGATTTTTGCAGTTTCCTCTGATTGGTACTGGTCAGTGCCAGAAACAAGATACTGGACTAAACAGACTATGTGTTTGACCCAGTATGGCAAAGTCCTATGGTAAGCAACTAGATAACCAAAGACTCCTGCTTTTGTGACCTCTCCTGTCACAGTCACACACACATGTTCTTGATAGAGGATACTGCAGCTCTAGAGTGAAACACGAGGAGTCTGAGAATCCACTTCTGAACTGGAATATCCTTTACAAATAGGCCATCCACTGTACAGCTGGTAGAGAATGTAAGATGGCACCTAAGTAAAAAACAACTAACAATGCAAAAGCATACCTGCAAGAAAAGAGAGAGGAAAAGCAAATAAGATCTAGCCATAGGAAAGGATGCACAAATAAGCTGGGGGGAAACCAAACAGGGTCAGTTCAGCTAAAACTGGGGCCACCTGCAAAGTCATAAGATTAAGTACTGAGGCTGCAAGGCTTGTGATTGAGTAGGTGGCACGCGCCCCCACCACAAACCACTTTGCAATGCCAACTTGGGCGCAGAGGGTTAGTCTCACAGATGAGTTGAGGGCAACAGATAATAAGTGTGTGTGTGTATGTGTGTGTAATTAGTATGCAGAATGTTCCTTACATAATATCCTGAACTGCACTGCAACAAGAGTGAGTTTACAGGGAGCTTATGGTGTTATAACCAGGGAGTTCACAGTCAGCCTCAAAGCGGTTCTTCAATACTGCCTCTAATATCACACTAGCAGTTCAACCTATCCCAGGTGTGGTGGAGTCTCATGACCCCGTGGCTTGCAGGTTTGGCAGCCCTGGCTGAACTGGCCCTGCAAATAAGGCAAAGCTAAATGCACAGTACAGAAAAGGACAAAGAGGGAAAAGGAAATAAATGCACATGTGTATGTGTTTGTGGGGGGGTGTTGTCTACAAACACTCTTCAATCACTCAGTCTAAATCTCTGAAAACGTCCAACTAATCTTAAATTTTGCTCTGAATTTGCTTGTTTGTCTCTTTTTCACCTGACTTCCTGGTCTCTTTTCCTGTCCTCATTTCCTTTTTGTATGTGCCTGCAGGTGGTTTTCATAGCAAAATCTTGCTCTGCTTTTCTGCCCTTCCACTCCCTCCCCCATTTTGTTTTGTTATATTGCCTGTCTCATTTGCTCTTTTTCTCATGTCTTCAACTGCTCATTTACTAATAAATTCTATTTTACGCCTATGTATTTTTTTCTTCATTTTCTTTGTCTCCAAGCACAGAATAATTGACTTTTCTGCTACAGAAGGAAGTGAATCCTCAGGCCACTCTACAGAATAGCTTTCATTCTCAGAGAGTTGAAGAGAAGGAAGATTTTAATAATGATCTATTCCTGAGCTTTAGGAAGATTCAAGGCAGACCACATGTTGAACAAACTTATTATTGCTATCAGGGTACTGGCATATCTCTCCCTCTCCCTCTCCCTAACCCTAAAATCAGGACAGCTTAACACCAATACATAAGCAGGGTAAGCTGCACAATACATTTCTCAAATAAGAGTGATGTGGGGGGAATTTATCAGCCCCTCACATATTGGGCATCTATTTTGTGTTTAATGATTGCTTGATATGCCCATCACTGCATCTCAGCAAAAGGCTGAAATTAGATATGACACTACCATATCTGAATCAAATGCAGCTTATATTGTAATAAACTGTAGCCATGTATTTCAGTGTTGTCCATATGCCATGTGAAAATCCCCAACAAGCGCAGGGATTAGAAAACAGATGCATTAGCTCCAAAAGTACTTCCACTTTCAAAATCTCCATTAGTTGTATAGTGTCTGAGACACACAGCAGAGTAGTCTGATACTATCCCATAGAAAGTTGTGGTGCACAGTCACTGTACCCAGTTTATTAAACCACAAAAAAAGACCCTTCACCTGTTGGGACTGTGATGAGATGCTGGCATCTTAGCTTCTAAGGTTCTTTGCTCTCCCCTTTCCATTGCTGAGAGAGAGTGGCAGAATTTAGTTGTATTTCTTCTCTCTCCCAAACTATTTAGTTGTATTTCTTCTCTCTCCCAAACTATCAGGTGGCTCAAGTGCTGCTTCCTTCCTGTCCAGCTCTTATCTAGATTTTCTCCAGAGACATAGGCTGCCTAGAGCACTGCTCTCCCTCCCGTTGGCTGCTCCCATGTCCAGGGCTTTTAAGGAAGGAAGGTAGCAGGCACAGCAGGCTTCTGCATCTGAAGAACCATCTGTCTTCTTGTCTGCCTCATTTGCTGCGCCAGCAGGTGTCTAGCTTATGTGTTGGTGAACTGCAGCACACTCCTTTCCTATTCTTCCTTCTTGTATTGGCAGTAGGGAGACAGAGGGCTAGCCAAACACACTACATTCTCACATGCCCTTGTGGACCAGACAGTCCAGGGGTTGCAGAGTCAACTCAGGTCAGCTGGCAGCATGATGTCAACTATTGTAGCTCCAGCAGCCAATGAGACCCATGGGTAAGTTCTTACAACATCATCAGTTACCACTAGGCTAAGTCTGACTATGCATGCTGGAGGTTTTGGTCATGGTGCAAATACTTTGACTCTGTAGTGCTCTTGTTTTTGGATTTTAAAAATAAATAAATAAATAAATAAATACTGGCAGCTGCACAGTGCCAGCCAGTTACATGGAGTCTCATGCTGGGCAACATAGCAGTGTTGGAATGCCAAACGTAATGTATCAACACAGTCCGAGCTTTGAGCTTGAAATTGTCCTGTTTGGTAGGCCAGCTATTTCCAAATAGCAATCAGAAAATACATGGCAGATGGATAGTCAGGATTCAATATGCCATTAGAGTTAATGGGTAGAACTAGTTGGGAATTTTTTCCTCAAAATCATCAAAACATCCTACTTTGACATTTTTTAAATGAAAAGTTTTAGTTTTTAATCCTAAATGGCTTCTTATTTTGAAATTACGGTTAATTTTTACCAAAAAGTTTAAAATTTTAAAAAGGTCAAATCAAAATGAAAACATTTTGGTTGACCCAACCAGAAAATTATTATGGATTATCAATTCACAACTTTCTGGGGGGATTTTGACTTGTCATCCCACTTCAAGATGGGATTTTTTTTTAAATAAAATCTCAAAGTCTCATTGGACAGAAAAATTGTTTCCTGCCCAGTTCTAATCAGGGGATTAGAGTTAGATTTCTGTGTCTCCTGGGACTACCCCTGCCACTGAAGCCTCATCTAGACTTGGAAAATAGGTTTCATTTTAAAACATGTAGCTAACACATTTTACCTAACACAATTTTAAACAGGACTTTGCCCTTAGTGTAGGTAGGGCAAGGTCATGTTGAAAACATTACTTGGTTGGAGTTAAACCTGGGCTCCCCCTAGTGGCTAGATTTAGACAGGTTTCAAAGTAGCAGCCGTGTTAGTCTGTATCTGCAAAAAGAACAGTACCTGTGGCACCTTAGAGACTTACTCTAAGGGTACGTCTACACTACGAGATTATTCCGATTTTACATAAACTGGTTTTGTAAAACATTGTCTAAAGTTGAGTGCACGCGGCCACACTAAGCACATTAATTCAGCTGTGTGTGTCCATGTACCAAGGCTGGTGTCGATTTCCGGAGCATTGCACTGCGGGTTGCTACCCCATAGCTATCCCATAGTTCCCGCAGTCTCCCCCGCCCCTTGGAATTCTGGGTTGAGATTCCAGTACCTGATGGGGCAAAAATCATTGTCGCGGGTGGTTCTGGGTAAATGTCGTCACTCATTCCTTCCTCCGGGAAAACAACGGCAGACAATCATTTCGCGCCCTTTTCCCCTGGATTGCCCTGGCAGACGCCATAGCACGGAAACATAATCCGGACCGCCCGTCAGCTTTTTTTTTTTTTTTTACTGTCACCTGTATGTGTCACTGGATGCCACTAACAGAGCGTTACTGCAGCCCTACACAGGAAGCATTCGTTTAGCTTTTGCATGATAGCAGAGACGGTTATCAGTCATTCTTGTACGTTGCTGCCATTGTAAATTGGCAGTAGGGATGAAGGTTTATCTGCTCATTCTGTCTGGTCTTGCTATGCTATCAATGGGGTGCCGCTGGCTGAGAAGGTCCGGCCGGGAGCGGCAGGCAACTCGGGAATTTGACTCCCTGAGGTCATCCCCTTTTCCTAAATCATCTGGTCAAATATGGGTTGCAGATAGTGATTACTAGAGTCCAAGTGTATCAGAAAGAGCAAAGCTGCATCGTGTCGAGCACCTTAGAATGATGAGCTACAGCCATTCACGGGGGGTGCCCCTGCAACAACCCACCCATTGCTCCTCCTCCCCAACCTTTCCTGGGCTACCGTGGCAGTGTCCCCCCATTTGTGTATAAAGTTATAAAGAGATGCAGGAAAAAGACAACTGAGTTTTGAGTGAGATAAAATGAGGGGGCAGCCTCCAGCTGCTTATGATAGTCCAGGCAGTACAGAATCTTTCTTAGACATGAAAGGGGGGGCTGACGGAACTCACCCCCACTTGCTATGATGAGGATGTTATCAGCCATTCTACCATCTCTGGGAATGACTGGGAATCATCCCTATTTACCCAGGTGCCCCGGCCAGCTCACTGAGGCCGCCAGGAGCACTCACGGCTCATGATGAGGACGGCTGCAGTCTACTGCACCATCTGCCACAGGGAGGGAGAGGAGTGGTACTGCTCTTCACTGCTGGCATGCATCGCATCTACCAGCAGCATTCAGTAGACATAAGGTGACATTCAAAGAAGTCAAAACGATTTCTTTCCCTTTTTCATGTGGGGCAAAGGGAGAAATGTCGAGCTATACCTCTGACCACGCCGGACATGTGTTTGAACCTACAGGCATTGGAGCTCAGCCAGAAATGTAAATATTTTCGGAGACTGCTGTGGACTGTGGGAAGCTGGAGTCTCCAGTACCCCTCCCTCCCCTCCATGAGCGTCCATTGATTCTTGGCTTTCCGTTACGCTTGTCACACAGCACTGTGTAGCCTGGAGATTTTTTCAAATGCTTTGGCATTCGCTTCTGTAACGGAGCTCGATAGAACGATTTGTCTCCCCAACAGCGATCAGATCCAGTATCTCCCACACGTCCATACTGGAGCTCTTTGGATTGGGACCTACATGCCACCGTCGTGCGATCACGCTCACACCGGGCAACAGGAAATTAATCAAAAGTTCACAGGCTTTCCTGTTTACCTGCACTGCATCCGGTTCAGATGCTGTCCAGAGCGGTCACAGTGGGGCACTGGGGATACCGCCTGCAGCCAATACGCAATTTGCGCCACACAACCCTAAGTTCCAATATGAAATCATTTATAGCGCCTACTGCCTCTCGTTGGGGAGGAGTACAGAAACCGATTTAAAGAGCACTTTATATCGATATAAAGGGCCTCGTAGTGTGGACGGGTACAGCGTTGAAATCGGTTTAAATACGTAGTGTAGACCAAGCCTAAGGTGCCACAAGTACTCCTGTTTTTTTGTAGATTTAGACAGTCACATTACCAGCATGATAGTTCACATTATATCCTTCTTAATTCCATAATAAGATTTTTCTGAATATCATTCAAATATTGGGGTAACCCATCTCTGTTAAATTGCTTATGTTTGGTGGGAAAAAGATAAATTGGCTCCATAGTGGCATTTGATTATCAAATTCACTCAAAGAAAATACAAGAAAGATTGCAACTGAATTAGAATTCAAACAGTTGAGAGACTCAAAATCTTGAAAATGCGACTGGCAGACTTACCACTGATGGTAATTTTGAGACTAACAAATGGTAGGATGCAGAATAAAGTGTGTGATCATAGACAGCTCAGATTTCCCTTTAAGTCTTGGAAATCCAGTCTAATGTAAAGGCTTTTATAAACATGCATCTTTTCCTTGCTTGTGCAATGTACTGTGTCTCAGTTTGGCCTTTTGCTTAATTAGCCTTTGTGTTAATGGCCAATTGAACGTGGAACTTGAATAATCTTTTCCATCCAACGATCTAGCTTTGCATCAGTACTTCTGTGTGAACGAAGGCTACTGTAGCAGAAAGTGAACAGCAATGAAAGAGGTTTTCTCATTAATCAAATTGAAAGTCACCATTTAGAATACTTCATGGCGTCAGACAAAACTGGCAAAGTAGAAATCAGATTCCAAAGACATACAAAAAATAGCTAATATATTTAATTATTAAATCTTCATAAATTGTTGAAGAGCTGAAAAGCAGCAACATTAACTCTGATAATAGCTTGGTATTAAAGCAGGACTTCAACACTTGGATGAACTTGGAAGAAAGAACATTTTTATACTTAAATCCATTTTCTTTGTCAGTGTTTTTCTATATTTCCCTTGTTGCTATTAAAAATGTTTCTGAATAAGCGTGACAGGCCTGACAGAGAAGTGGAAGCTAGACAAAGAACTGTGGCCACCTATACTTTACCTAAACTAGACAAGATTTCCACCATTGCAGGTCCATCAGTGGTAGCAACAATGAAATTGCTAGTGTAGCCATGCCACCAGTATTTTTACCACTGCATTATCTACACTCACTCTGAGGCCAGGTCTACACTGCGACTTTAAATCGGTTTAATGGCCGATATACCGATTTATCGCTGTATCCGTTCACACGACGTCGTCATTAATATCGAGTTAAACGGCTCCTTAAATCGATTTCGGAACTCCTCCCAAACGAGAGGAGTAGCGCTAAATTCGATAGTGATAACTCGGATTAGGGTTCGTGTGGACGGAAATCGACGTTATTGGCCTCCGGGCGGCATCCCAGAGTGCAGCACTGACCGCTCTGGACAGCAATCTGAACTCGGATGCAGCGGGCAGGTAAACAGGAAAAGCCCCGCGAACTTTTGAATTACATTTCCTGCTTGCCCAGCGTGGAGCTCTGATCAGCACGGCTGGCGATGCAGTCTGAAATCGAAAAAGAGCTCCAGCATAGACCGTACGGGAGATACTAGGTCTGATCGCTGTATGGGGAGACAAATCTGTTGTATCCAGCTCCGTTACAGAACACGAAATGCCAAAGCGTTTGAATAAAAAACTCCAGGATACACAGCGCTGTGTGACAAGCGTAACGGGAAGCCAGAGACTCAAATGGACGCTCATGAAGGGAGGGAGGGGGTACTGAGGACTCCAGCTATCCCACAGTCCACAGCAGTCTCTGAAAATTATTTGCATTCTTGGCTGAGCTCCCAATGTCTGTAGGTTCAAACACAGTGTCTGGCGTGGTTCAGGGAACAGCTCCTCAGTTTATTTCCCCCCACCACCACGTGAAAAAAAAAAGGGAAAGATTGCTGTGCTATGGCGTTTGCTCAATGCACTCCGCGAAAAAGGCGCCAAAGGGTTGTCTGCTGCCTTCACAAAGGGAGGGGTGAGGCTGTACCCAGCACCACCCGGGGCAGTGTTTTCTGCCCCATCAGGCACTGTGCTCTCAACACGGAAGTGGGAACTATGGGATAGCTGAGGAACAGCTACCCACAGTGCACCGCTCCTGAAATCGATGGTAGCTTTGGACCATGGACGCAAACAATCGATTTCGGGATCCCACTGTGGACGCGCTAAACCGATTTTATTAGATCTGTTTTGTAATATCGGTTTAAGCTAATTCGAAATAATCGTGCAGTGTAGACGTACCCTGAACAAGACTAAAGGAAATGTTAGTAAAAATGCTGATGCCCTATTAATAGCAATGCTCCCAAAAGTGGAGCTACAGTGTTGTTAGTGCAATGGCACGCGACTTCCCCCAAAAAGTCCAGTGAAGACTCAACCATAAAGGTACAAGCCAAATACTTGGGTGATACAGCTGGTTTGCAAAGAGAGCCCTGCTACTTTCAAAGCCATTTAGTACAAGCCATCAGAGTAAAAGGATTTCCTTAGCTGAGCCCAGACTCAGCAGAAAGGGAATGGATTTTCTTTAGCTCTAGCTCCTTGTGTGATAGTAGTCACTACAGTAATTCAGTCGCTAGGGGTCATTATTACAGTTGGTTGGGAATTTTCCAATCAAACTTTCTTTTGGGGGGTGGGATGAGGGGTGGAAAATGCTGATCTATCAAAACCAAAAATGTTTGCAGGAACAGGTTGGTTTCAATGAATTTACAGTTTAGAAAGTGTTTGGAAAAACTTTTAAAAGTTATCAGAATACCACATTTTGACATTTCAAAATGAAGTTCCATTTTTTATTTTGAAACTACTTTTCATTTTGAAATGTAAGTTAATTTACAGAAAAAATGTAAAAAAAATTGCAATGGAAACAAAATTTTTTGAAATTATTGGAATTAAACATTTGAATTGACTGAATCAATTTTTTTTTCAGCTTTTTGATTCACAATTTTTTTGAGATGTTAACTTTTTGTCCCAACTTGGGACAGTAAAAATGTTCAAAAATCCTCACGAAATGGGAATACCATTTTCCACCCAACTTTAGTCAGTATGCACTGATTACACTCCTGCTATTACCCCTTATTATATTCAGTGATAGCAAGAAGGAACATTCAGTTATTAGCAGGGGCGGCTCTAGGTATTTTGCCGCCCCAAGTACGGCAGGGAGGCTGCCCTTAGCAGCTTGCCTGCAGGAGGTCCCCAGTCCCACGGATTCGGTGGCACGCCTGCAGGAGGTCTGCCAAAGCCGCGGAACCTGCGGACCCTCCACAGGCATGCTGCTGAAGGCAACCTGCCTGCTGCCCTCACGGCGACTGGCAGAGTGCCCCCTGTGGCTTGCCGCCCCAGGCATGCGCTTGGCGTGCTGGTGCCTGGAGCCACCCCTGGTTATTAGATCATAGATTTGCCCAACCCCATCCTTCATTCACCGGGATGTCCTCTCTCAACTGGTTTATACAAATGCTAGGAGGAGGGACTTGATTGCATTTCTCCGTGGAGCTCCTGCTGATCCACTCAACTTTATTAGAGCACTATAGGCAGCCAGGTGGCTCCGTTCCCTTGCAATTCTGGCAGCTTCTGTAGGGGTATCTGGCTTCTGCCAGATCCTGTGGGGGAAGGTCCTTTCACTCCATCATAAGCTTTTTCTCCATTGCAACCCAGCTTTTCCTTCTACTTTGTCATAATCCTATGCCTGATGCTATGAGAGTTACCGTATTGTCACAAAGTCAGCATGATGGTTTCACTGCGGGAATAGGTAACAAAAATGAGCTGTTCTGTGAATGTTAAGAGTTCTGAAACTCTATATACTTGATAACAGCATTGTTATTTGATTGGCATACAGTTCAAAATACTGTAAAGCACACAGCTTGGTAGTAGACTCACCAAAAGGGAATGCTGACCATGTAGAAATCTAGCTTACTGGGAGAAGCATACAAGTCTGATTCATCTAGTTAGACAAGCTAAAATAGTGGTGAAGAAGCTCATTGTTCAAGCACGTACATTTTAGGGAGAGGGGGAGTAGTCATGCAGTATTCACTTATATAAAGGGACAAACTAGCCTGATAATGGATATAAAATCTGTACTGATAACGACAGTCCAGAAGCACTCACCACCTTCTGTTTCTAGACTTGAGGCAGCTGTTACAGTAAATGTTATCTTGTTCTGCAGCTATGATACCTATTATCAAGGGTGGTGGAGAGGAAGGAGAGGAAGAAAAATACAAATGGCCTCCTGCCTTTAGAGATGTATCAATTTTTAGAATGACCTCATTATTGGTCATTATCATCAAATGTTAATGATGGACCTGAACCAAAACTCTAGAGTCAAATACACCTGAACTTTAGGGTTCAGGTTGCAATATGGAACTAAATGCAAGTTTTGGTCCATATAATATATATACACTATATATATACACAGTATGTGTTCATTTTCTCTCTCTCATATTCATATATATACACATACATAAATAAACACTCCAAAACCATGCAGATAGTGCTGCAATGAACTCAGCTGTAGCGTATTAATAATCAATAGCTTTAAAATAATATTTACTAGTCCAAGTCTTTGTTCTGTTCATATATGCTGCTTTAACCATACCACGGCCCCTGTGAATATATTTACTGGGGCAGGTTAGATTGGCTGTATTCTAACACTAATTTGTTTTCTGGTAACACTGTGATACATTCACTCTGTCTAGTTTGTAATGCATAATGATGATCAAACCTAAAGATTTATTTTTTTAAAATGAGACTATCTTTTTCATTTTTATTTTTTAATACAGATGGTCCACAGATGAATAATGTGGTACCAACTTCTCCGCTCCTCCCTCAGATGGCACATCCACATTCATACCCCAGCATCGGACAGATCACAAATCCTTATGAACAACAGCCCCCGGGCAAGGAGCTTAACAAGTATGCCTCCCTAAAGGCAGTCGGTAAGTAAGAAAAATAACGCCTGGCTCCTCATTTAATTCAATACGTTGCATATTCTGGTGTCAGCTAACAATCAGCCTCTAAGTTAAAAAGAAATCCTTACTGTTCTGACCACTTAATTATAGAATTTGAGCCATTCTAATACTATTTCAGTTAGAAAGTACTCCATAAATTAACACTGAGGTTACTTTACAATTACCCATAAGGAAATTAAAACTAAGGATTTTGTACATGCACAGACACACAAACACTATTTTCAGTTTATACCAAATACTGCATTTCCACATACAAATCAATTGTGTACTGAGCAGGTTCTTAAGTAAATAGTTACCCAGTCTGTGCACTCAGATAAGGGATATGCAAGAATAGATGAATGTGCAAATTTAGAGAATACAATTTAGGCACCTGGTTTGTGTTTCCATACAGAAAGCATAACTATATACCTTCAGTCAGAATGACCTTTATTTGGAGCAATTAGCAGGCTATTGGTGTATTATGTAGGTGTGTTGTGAGGCCTCATGCCTTTAACCACCGATACATACACGATTGTGGCTTATTGCTGTCAGAGCAAGGCTCATTAATTTAATATATATTTGTTTTTAAAGCTCTTGAAAAGGCACTTTATATGGATGGGGGCAGCACAGGACAGATGGGGAATGCCGCGTACCCTTCGTTTATGGAAGTTATTTTTCTAATACATTTTGAGAGATGTAACATCCCCTATCACAACACTTAGGGATATGAACTGTTTGTTACCTTATCGCTTCTGTCCCCTTCTAGTCAATCAGAAAACAAAAATTAGGGATTCTGTCCATTCTTAGCTTCCCAACAATCCTTTCCCAGTTCCTATATATGGAAGTTAACACCATTGCCCCCTACATTTAGAACAGCATCAGACCTTCTGTTTTCAGAGGTGGCCCTTTGGCTCAGACAAATAGTTGTACAGCTGAGAAAACTCAGATATTCAAAGGAAGTCATCACACCAGAACAATTATTCACTGCAAGTTGAAATCTGAGCTTGTTGGCAAATGATTTTTCCATGCACACTCACAAGATGTGCTAGTCTGAGACCATGTTAATCATGTTTTACATTCAGGTGGGTTTTTACTAGAGGGATACAAAACCTGCCAGTTTCAGTTATTACCCAAAGTCTTCTCTTGAGCAGAGATGCCACTGGCAAACAACAAAGACTTTGATGCTGTTCTACATTTACACCAGTTTTGCCCTTTCATCTGGCTGTATACACCCACACGTAAATCGTAAAGTTCACTCAGATTCTAATCACTTTAGTTTTCCCTTTGCATTTGATGACAAGTGATTTAAGCATTGATCCAATTGTCTACAGCAGAAATGTAATAATGAGTGAGGTTTTCCTCTCTCTGTGGTACATGGAAACAAACCATAGCCATTTAAGGGCAGCTCACACTACATGATCTTTATGTTAGGAATTAGTTGAATACGCTTAATTCCCTTTTCTTGCAGAGAAACATTACTGTCAACTATTAGCAGTCGGTATTACAGTATGTAAATATCACCAATCATAACATGGTCTTAAAATCCAATTGATAAGATGTTTAGGCAATTGAAAAAGTGATGCATTACCAGCTGCAGTATTAAAGTTAACAGAGGTAAGGCAGCTGCTTCCTCCTGTAATATAGATGTCCTAATAATTTGGCTGCTTATTTCTAGCAGACAACTACTCAGCCTGCAGAGAACTTTATGTAAGGTACTATACGAGCTCTATTCTTAAAAACCTAGTGGTCCATAGTAATTCAGGGCACACAGTGCTGCACCTGCATAAAGTTTGGCACTTCAGACAAACTCAAGACTCCTGAGCACAAGACCTGCTAAACAAGAACAGTGCCATTGTTATTAATTAATGTGGTGTTAAAAGCACCTGATTCAGCACAAAGAGGGGGAAGGAACAGAGTTGAAATGGCCATCATTGACATTATATATTTTATTTAAATTGGAAAGGCTTTTACATAAGGAAATTTAAACAGCAGATTCAATGAGTCTCTCCGATCTAGGGTGACCATACATCTCATTTTAGCCAGGACAGTCCCTTTTTTAGGCCCTGTCCCAACTTTTTTTGTCAAAACTGAGGATTCATCAGTTGGCAAGAGCAAACTGGACAAATGCAGAGTTTTGTCAAAAAAATGGGGTGGGACCCCTAGTGGGGTGCAGAGGAACGTGCGGGTGGGGGGAGCGAGTGGCAACACCAGCACCACACTGGAGGGAGGGCTGGGAGAGTGGCTTGGGCCGACTGGCCCCACATGCAGGGGGGCTTGGACTGGCCTTGCACATAGGAAGTGGGTTGCGAGGGAGAGGGCTTGGTCCAGCTCCACTTGTCAAAGGAGTGGGGACCTCAGGCCAGCCCCATGTAGACAGGAGGCAGGGAGGGCTTGACCAGCCCTGCACGAGGGAGGAAGAAGGGGGCCTCGGGCTGGCTTATGGGATGTCTCTTTTTCCCTTTGGGAAAAGATTGTCATGCTACTGCTATCTAAATTCCTCCTACAAGTTCCATGGAAGAGGGGATTTTTTCTTCACTTTTAGCTGTTTTGTAGGGTAGCTATTTGATGCAGCCTCCAGTGCTGGGATTCTATTGAGTGTAGGCCAGGAACTAAAGGTCAAATTTGCCTTTGCCCACCAACTTGTGCATTTATTTATGTCTGTGTAAAACAGTACTATTCTGATGGGATAACATTTTACACCCACTTTGTACTCACTGTGATACAGCATGGCCAGAAGGCAGCATAAGAGTGTTAGCAGGGGGCCTTATTCCCTGCCAAGGGAGGAAGGTTTGCTTTAGATTAACTAGAACAGCT
>NC_133777.1:20840467-20894224 GCF_003597395.2 Chelonoidis abingdonii
AGGACACTAGGGGAGTGATTAAGAACTGGTTCAGAGGCAAGCAATATCGCCCTGAACCTACCCCAGAGAAGAGAAAGCGCGAGACCCAGAGAACAGTACCGGCAATTTGCCACACTACCCCAGAGAATAGAAAGCGCGAGACCCAGAGAACAGTACCGGCAATTTGCCACATCACGTATAGGGCTACTAAAGGTGCAGGATAATGGCAAATTGAGCCAAATCGCTGTTCCCCCCCCTTCCCCAGAAACAACACTTGCTTTCCCCACTGGAGTCTTACTGGGCCTTTCTGGAACAAAAGACTACAATTTACACTTCCCTGCAATAGTGGGAGCAGATCCAACTTCATGAATCACTAATAAACTTGAGTGTTTATTGCCATCTGCTGCCCCCTTTCCATGCCCCATCTCTATCCAGCCAGAATTTTTTTCCCCAACAGCATTAAACTCCTGCCACTGCCCAGGATGGATATCAGGGATGACGTCTGATGATATACGTTCTCCTACTGCCTGCTCCCATGGAATCGAGAGCAATAGTTCTCAACCTAGTCCATGTCATTTGACTCGTTTTTAATGAGTTAGAATGTCAGAATCATTCCCAAAGATTAAACACATGCTATTATTTGTATTACATTAGTATCTAGGAGCTCCAGTTGTGGACCAGGACTTCCTTGTGCTAGGTAATGTACAAATGCAATATACTAAAGGTTCTACAAGCTTTTCCCCAAAGCCACTTCTTTCAAAAAATTGCATTGAATGCTGGGTGGCATAGAGCACTCAGTGTTCAGCCATCTTAATTTTTTTATCACCTGTAATGGCAAGATCCTGGTCTCCTTTGGTACTTTTACAATATTTCATTATTTATGTAGAAAAGTGCAGAAAGTGGTTATCTACATAAATTATTTTTATTTCCAATTCATCAACCTTGTTTGTACTCCATGCTTAAATGGTCATTGTTCATTTATGCACTGCTGACATAGAAAGCTCTTGAAAAGGACGGGGGTAGTGTACCTGAACATGTTCACTAAATCGGAGTGCTGGGATTTACTGAACACAATGTCACTTCCTCATAAGACTTTGCAATCCATTTTTGAGCCTTTGGACATTCAGAAGGCATGATTATTCCAACTTGAACTTCTTCTCCTGAGCTATAAGAGTTGACTGCCATACTGTAGCTGAAAGCTAATTTTCCCTCAGTCAGAGATTCATGCAAGGTATTAGATATCTTCATGCATTAATATATAGGCAAACAGTTAGCATTTTTAAGTCCCAATTCTGCACTCCTGACTCACATAAATAGTTCATTTCCTTCCAGGATTTTCAAGGAGTGGCAAGTGGCCAAAGCACCTGTTCTCAGTGGAACTACTTGCATAAACAAACAATCCTATCTGCATGCAGCTGAATGACCGCCTCATAATTCACAGCTCCCAGCATCCTTTGAAGTTTAGCAGTTCTTTGATCCCACAGGGGATAAAGTTAAACAGCATACTTATCCTATTCATGGCCAAAGTGAGAAACTACAAATATAATGCTGAACCGCCCCCCACCCCCGACAATTTCTCCTGCTTTTTCACTTTTGCCTAAGAGGTGGGTTTTTTGGTTGTTTTAGCTATATATGACACATTGTGGCTGCTATCGGCAGTTCAGAAATCTCATTGGCAGAGGTGAAGCATGCAAGGGAAGCCATCTTTCCAATTCTGGCGACCCTGGAAATCTATGAACATGTGGGCGGAGACTAAGGGACAATGAGATTATTGTGAGGTTGTCCTCAAGGATTTCTCCTTGAACCATACCCTCCAGTGGGAAGGATTTGGTAGGGTGGAGCCATGCCCCCTCCTAACCCTGCAGATCCTGGGGATTTACAAAGAAGGGATTCCCCATTCTGTGCTGAGACAGGGACTATCTTGCAGGAATGATTGTTGCTCCACTGTTTCGTCTTCCCCAAGTAGCACAGCCTCTGAAGAAGCTACCACTCTTAGCTGGGACCCCTGCAGCTGCTCCGTGAATCATAGAATACCAGGGTTGGAAGGGACCTCAGGAGGTCATCTAGTCCAACCCTCTGCTCAAAGCAGGACCAATTCCCAACTAAATCATCCCAGCCAGGGCTTTGTCAAGCCTGGCCTTAAAAACCTCTAAGGAAGGAGATTCCACCACATCCCTAGGTAACCCATTCCAGTGCTTGATCACCCTCCTAGTGAAAAAGTTTTTCCTAATATCCAACTTAAACCTCCCCCAATGCAACTTGAGACCATTGCTCCTTGTTCTGTCATCTGGTACCACTGAGAATAGTCTAGATCCATCCTCTTTGGAACCCCCTTTCAAGTAGTTGAAAGCAGCTATCAAATCCCCGCTCATTCTTCTCTTCTGCCACACATGAGGCCTAAAGAAAAGTACTGTAATATAAACCTGAATTGTATTACCTCCCACACAGATTGTTCTAGAGGGAAGGGATTTCTGCATGGCAGACAGTGGCACCTCTGCTATGCTACCCACTAGATTACATGGAGCTCCAGTTAAGGGGCATCTACACAAAGCAAGAGGTGGAGCTGGGGAGAAATAGGTAGGAAAACAATACTATGTAAGCACTATCCCCTCCTTGCACACAACACAGAAGATGTGTTTATGGCTTCATGGGGGATGATTTTTTAGAAAAATTAAAATTAAATTAAAATTATTAAGCATAATGTAATTATACTATGCGACCAACTGCCACCTACCACACTGTTAGACTGATAAGTAAAGAACCACATTTCTTTGCAAAGGTGCAAGGAGGGATTGCAAAATAAATACCACACTGGGACTTTTTCATTTCCAACAGCAAAGAACTATCAGCTACTATTTCTTTAAATCGTGGCGCAAAAATGGATTAAAAGAATCTTAGACACAGGAATAGCTCACTGAGTTTAATGCCTAGGAAACAGACAGGGAAGTACAGATTAAGACATCATTTGTCATATCCAGAGGGTAATTCGGTTAATAATTTCATATATTTAGAGGTATGTGCAGTGTCATATATAATGCTAGATGAGGCAATTTGCCTGATTCAGCACTGGGGCCATGGATCTATCAGAACTAAGTGTGACATAAAAGCCTGATATAAAATCTAGCGTGGCTGGAGCTTTGGACCTTTCGGGTGTTAATTTGCTAAGTATTATGTTAGGTAATCGCTGCTTTTCCCCCAAGGTACAGGAGATGTAGTTCTAAGTATCTTGGCATTTGTGGGCTAAGCATGAAATCAGAAATACCTTGGGACCACATTTTTGAAGCTCAGTGCTGTCCAAGGAGCCCTTCTCTCTTCTCATATAGACAAATTGTGTCCTATTTGGTTACTCTCTCTGTGGGTGTTTCTGCTGAGAACTTGAAAATTGCTGTCCATTTTGTACAGACTTTCAGGGCCCATTCCTGCTCCCAGTGAAATCATGCAGACTTTTTCTGACTTGAGTGGCAGCTGGATTAGTTCCTGTATATCCCTTAGATGTTGTCAGAGGAAAAAAATGCCCTACCCTAATGTCCTTAATCAACATTTCCCCCTTTCCTATAATGTAATGAACTAATTGTCACTTTTTACCTCAGAGATGGGTGCATTTGAATTTAGCTATGAGCGCTGCTTGTGAAATGCCTTGGTATCCCAGATACCATACAATATAAGTAGTCTGGCTGGTGTCTTATTGCAGCCTTTTAAGAAATTACATTTTATAGTAGACTCCTTTGCTACCTGGTGATTTTCTCTTTCTGGGGCCTGGGGAATAGGAGGATTAGTAATTAACCATCACAAAAGGCAATGTTCATGTTACAGACACATCCATCCCTCAGCAACTGAATAGAACTGTGAAAAGGTAGCTCTTTAGGGATAAGACTGGTCTTAGTAGAAGTGACACCTAGACTGTGGAGAGGGCGGAGGAGAGACTGCAAACAGCGTTAGGTCTAGTAGAGGCAGCTTTAACACCAAAGTAGGACTCACACAAATACTTTCATTTGTGTCATCTCACCTTTACTTGTCAAGTAGTGTATCCAGCTTTAAAGAATTTTGCAGGAGTTAAGGATGGTTATCAGCAGCACAAAGGCATTTTATTATTTGTAAATAGTCACTAAAGTAGTAAAGTATAGAAAAGATTTAGAAACTATTATTCAGATCTCATCTTAAGAGAGAGAATACCTGGACCACTGGATGTCTACTTATTTTTGATAAACAGATTTAGGATTTACTAAGCTGAACACTGCATGTTTTTTATCTTAAGGAACGAATTTGACCCAGTGTCTATTTTCATTGGTGAGCGTGAACCTCATGAAGTTTTCAGAGTCTGTCAAATTCTCAACCTATTTTTCATTCTTACATGTCTAGTTTAAATTTGCGAATCTCTTTAATTCCAGTGATCCAAATCTATGTCCCCCCTGCTCTAAAAAGGATTTCAGTTTTAATCAATTAAAGGAAAGCTTGCATTATGTTTTATGTTAAAGACATCCCTCCCCCACCAAAAGCTAGGCTGGTTCTTTGAAAGTGAATTGAATTTCCAAACCCATATTATTTGATAGTGTTCATAATAAGACAAAACTAATTTCCCACATACCTGTCTTCCATAGTGTACAATGTGTAGACCTGTAACAGCAGCAGCATTTATCCAATTGGCCTACTATCATAAGCATAAATCCCAATTCTGAACCTTAGCGTCCAAAATGTGGGTGCCTAGCATGAAACCTCCAAGCTTAATTACCAGCTTAGATCTGATGTCGCTGCCACCAGCCAAAAATTCCAGTGTTTTGGCTCACTCTGGTCTCCCCAAAACCTTCCCTGGGGGACCCCAAGATCAGAGCCCTGAGTCTCACACCAAAGGGAAAACACCGTCTCCCTTGTCTCCTCTTATTCGTATTCCCCAGCTCCCCCTCCCTGGGTTATCCTGGCGATACTGTACTTAATCTTGAATGCAAAAACAGGGAGGGCATTTACCTCCCCCACTCCTTCTTCCCCTAGGCTGCACAGGATGTCACCCTCGTAAAATCTAAACACAAAGAGAATTTCCCTTCCCTTCGTTCCTTAGCCTACCAGAGAAACTCAAACAGTCTTTAAAAGAAGCTTTATATAAAAGAAAGAAAAAACACATAAACATGATCTCTGCATCAAGGACATTTACCACAGGCTATTGCTTATAAGAAAAATATGAATAAAACAATCCTTATTCAAAAAGAAATACAATTTAAACATTCCAGCAACTACACACATGAAAATAGTGTTAAAAACAAAAACCAATAAAAGCCTATTGTTTTTTCTACCTTTGTACTCACAACTTGGAACTGAAATAGTAGCTGAAGATAGAAAGAAGCCTCTTCATAGCGAGAGACAGACAAAAGACACACACCCAAAAATTCCCTCCCTGACTTTGAAAAAAATCTGGTTCCTTGATTGGTCCTCTGGGTCAGGTGTTTGTGTTCCTTTTGTTTAACCCTTTACAGGTGAAAGGAAACATTGAACCTCACGGCTATCTGTATTTATGACACCTACGTGAAATACCCATAACTTTGATTTAGGAAGGGTTTTTCCCTCTATTGCTAGTGGATGCATGGTTTGGTGGCAACAGGCTAACAATCAAAACAGGTTTATTTCCATCCATTTAGTGATCGGTAAGAAGCCAGTAAATATATTTTAATGAAAACTTTATGAATTACACATTGGACTTTACGGTAAGTGATATAACAGGAAATGTGTGCGATGATGTCTAGGCCTTGTCCGTGCTACAGAACAAAAATGGTTACAGCTGAACAGAATTCAGTGCCTTTTGTATATGCTCCATTTACAAATAAAAACATGGCTTCCCCCTTCCCACTCCAACTGCCAGCCCTGCGGGATTTCACAGGGTCTGGTCAAGTCAGTTACACCAACATTTCCAAAAGAACCCACCCCTGAGACATCTAGGAATTGATTTTCATAGCTGCTGAGCATCCACTGCTCCCACTGACTTCAGTGACCCATTGTGAGTGCTCAGCACCTCTGAAAATTGGGCCAGACTGTCTCTGGTAAGGCCTCAAATTATGGAGAAAATCATAGTCTCAGTCCATCCATTTTTGAAATGGGTATAAAACTGACCTCACAAAGCTTTCATGAGGCTCATTAGACTGTTTATAAAGTATTTTGAGATCTTCAGATGAAAATTTCTACATGAGTGCTGAAGTAATTTGAAATAGTCAACTTTGGATGAATAGGGAAAGATGCAGAAGAGAACTTAATCAATAGCTGAATAGTTTCTCATGACTAGGGGCTCTCGGTACACTGCTTTTATATGCTTTATTTCATTTTGACACTCTGTTTGTGTAAAAGTCATGATAACCGTATGATATTTTGTGCCTAATGTCGACCTAAAGTTATGCTTTCTTTTTAAGTCCCCAAAAGTGAAAATTAAAGCAACCTTTTAAAGAAGGGTGCTAATTTAAATCTTACACAGTGCTGGGGTTAAGACAGAGAAGGGCAATGAAAGTGTATGAGAGGGATTCTGATAGCTCATTAGCATTTAAAATCAGGTGTGTACTGCAAGAAGTGAAATGGAGAGTTCTGGCTTAGGGAGGCAAACTTGTTAAGGGACAGATTCCAATTCCCGTACTCACCTTATTTATCAAAGTAGCTCCACTGAGTTCAGAGGGGCCATTTGTGGATTAAGATACTATTGAATATGAGCTACCGTATGAGAATCAGGTCCTAAGCAGAGTATAATATCTTTAAATATATATCTTTAAACTATTTGTATTCAGTGTACTGTGCTTCTGATGTTTGTGATATGAAACTGAACAAACATACTAGCATGTCTTGATTATTTTTTAGGAGGGTATGATGGTGATTTTCCTGTGATGACACTTAAGTCAAAAGGTACTGTAGGATCTTTTGCTCTTTTGTTCTAACCAAAATCAAAACCCAAATGCAGATAAATGTTAGCAGTCTTCACCTTTGTACAATGATGCACATTGACATCAGCTGTGTGGTTTTTTTTTCAACAATGCCAGATAGAGCAATTAGGCAAATGATGGGAATGAACCCTTTATTGTAAATATTATATAAATAGCAGCTGTTAACAGTCTGCCATTTCAGTATTGCAAAAGCTGTTCTAACTGGAGCAAATGAGTATAAGAAAGGTAACTCACAGGTAAGAAATCACAGACATTACTGCTTTACTCCTACACTCCTATATGGTAATAATAAAAGGCTTGGGGGGGAAAACGTGCAGTAACACGATTTGCAAGGCACTCAATGAATTCTCTCACTTTTTTTTTTGGCCTAAAAGTTGAATTTTTCTGAAATATTAGCTATGTGACTACAACAGCTAAAATCCTCACTACAATATCTGTGGCATAAACCAGAAAGTCACATCACATCATCATGGTAACACTTTAGATATGATTTCTGGCCTTTATGGAGGAGAAAGTTTATGTGCCCCAGAAAGCCAGGTAAGCCACTATTATGAAAAAAAAGTGTGTTTCCTCTTGTAAACCACAGAGAAGACAGACTGGTTTGCGATGCTGTTGCCTATTTCAAAATTATAATCCTATATCATGGGCTTTCCTATTGTATGACTGGTGAGTGTAGAAGAATGACCTAGTGGTTATGATTACTACCCTCAGTGGGCAGTTGAGCTCTTATGAAGGGAGAGACTCTTACATGACAAGAGCAGCTAGCTGGGAACCATTTCACAGGAAATTCCACAATATATGTTTTCCATTCCGAAATGGAATGAAAACAAAATATTTCAAAATTTTCCATGAGATGAAATTTAAAAAAAAAATCATTTCAGGTCAAAACGTTTTGATAAAAAAAATCAAAACATTTTGTTCTGATTTTGATTTTTTTCATGTTTTAAAAATATTTTTATATAAAGCAATTAATTTGGTTTAAAAAATTATTTTCACTATGAAAAATCAAAATGTTTCACTCTGAAAATGTTAAAATGGGACATTTGGACATTATCAAAATGCTTTGTTTCATTTTTTCCCCCAGAAACAACATTTAGTTGGAAGTGACACATTTAGTTTTGACGAATACAGCAATTTTGACAAAATGACAGTTTTGACAGCTTCAACAAAAAAATTCCCCCCTCTCCCCAGCTCTAACGACAAGCTCCTCTCTTGTGATTAAATGGAGCATCAGCCAAGGAAACTAACTGTTCAGCCAAAGTGGCTCCTTTTCAGTTTCTGCCCTATTTTCTCTATCTATATTAAAGCTATTGAAAGGATTCAGTTCCCAGGTATTGGAGAATTTTGCTTTGCATTGGGAACAACCCCCAAAACAAAATGAAAATTCAGGTGAAGCCTCACATGTTGGCTGACTTGGGGTGAAAAGGTCACATAAAATCAGTAACCTCAGAATTCAATATGGTTTACTCCTAAAACTGTAAATCAACCAAGATTGCTTAAAAACACATCCCTGCTTTGCTGAAAGGTTCAGAAATGTTGCAGAATTCTGCCCAGGTAGAGGTTTCATCATGAAAGTTTCATATGGCTCTAGTGTAAAACTGACAGGCAGAAAGAAAGAAATGTGTGGGATGAAGCTAAGGCTTTAAATTTATATTTTCCTTGTTATTGCTTAACATCGCTCTCATTTTTTTAAAGTAACAACTATTGGAACTAATTTTGTAACAGTTAAGATTTAAGAAGCCAGCTGACTTCAGTTCAGAGCAGTGGTGACTAAAAGGTTCTTTGAAATTGTAGCTGTTAATAAAAAGATCAAAGGAAACTATTCTTGCAAAAACAACTATAATAGTACTGTTGTGAGTTTAGCTCTCATTTTAATCAATACCATTCAAATTAAGAGCCCGAGGGTAAAATTCTTCTCTCAGAAGCAATGGGGTAAATCTGGAGTGACTCCATTGAGGGAACAGAGCAAAATCAACCCTATTTCAGCGTAAAAAAATTGTGTCTAAGTTACATAAACTGTTCTGAGAGATCTGAACTGAGGCTTCTTGTGTGGCTCCCCACAGCAGGACAATGAGTAACATTTGTAACTGACTAGGCCAGTGTTTCCCAATGGTGGGTCCCAACCCACTAGTGGATTGAGGGAAGATACTAGATGGGTCGCCACATTCCAAGCCAGATTAACCCATCTCTGGTCCCTAGACAAACATATACTTCTCCTGGCCTAGAGTGGAGGGGAAGCCCTGGAAGTAGGGTGTGGTGGGATGGAGAGCAAGCCCACCCCACACTCACCTTGCAGCAGCAGCTCCTGTCTGATGGGGCTGGGCCTGGCTCCCTCTCCTGGCCACACTAAATGACAGTGACCCTGTGCACCAGGTTGCAATGCCCACAGTGAAGAGCCAGGCCCAGCCCTGTGGGACAGGAGCCACCACTGTGAGGTGAGCTTGGTCTCCAACCGTTCTCTTCTCAAGGCCTCCCCTCTGCAATGGGCTGGGAATAGGGTTGTGGTGCCAGAACAGATGCACATATGTAATGGTAGGTCACAAAAGAAGAACACACAGCTGGTGGGTCACCTTAATAAAAAGTTTGGGAATCAATGAACTATGGCAGTCAGACGTTCAGACTTTTAACAAAAACAGGTATCATGATTTCAAGGGCCTTTTTGTTTTCAGAAGTTAAACTGAAGTTTAGCACTTAGTCAAATTTTAGGACTGATGTGACAAAATTGCATGGTAAGGAATTGTCCTTGTCCTGTGAGTTTAAGAACAAATTTGTTGTTAGCTTTTTCAGTCCATAGTTAGATAACATAAATACACATGTTTGTGGAAACAAAAATATATTTTTAGTCATTGAAACATGTTCTGGAATACTGTGTTATTATTATTTGAAACACGGAACTTAATGTTTATAAGATTTGTTCATGCATAAAAGGATTGCTACAAACATTTCAGATCTAGATTACTGAAGGAGGGAAGGAAAAGCACTTTTTAACATAAACCTGGAAATCTCTCTTATGTTAACTGTAGTAAACTTACTCCGCAGTCCGTTTAGTTCCCATTGATGTCAGTGGGAGTTTATTTCAGGCAGGACAGCAGGACTGGATTGTTAATTTGTATTTCAAATGGTAATTTTTTGCCTATACCCTAATATGCAGGGAAGGTTGTCAGAAAACTGAGAAAAATATGTTCAAACTGTATTAATTTATGAAATAAATATTTTGTAATAGACATTGGCTTTTTTTTTTTTAGTGAAACCCATCCCATGATTTGGCAGGTAATTTACTTCCCAGTTGTAGATGCCATGCAAGGATAAGTGTTAATATTCATTGTGAAAGGGGGGAAAGAGAGATCATTATGAAACAGATTTTAAATTACAGTATACCCATTGGCTGGAATTTTCAAAGGAGCCTGAGGGAACTGGGTGCCTAATTCCCTTATGTACCTTGGAAAACCTAACCCATCGCCATGTGCTTAGAACAGGGAAGTGGAAATCTTTTTATTTTGTTCTCAGATTTTCACTCACTATTTGACATTGAGTGAGTAACAACCTCGCTGTGCTTAAATTTTGCCTTTTATAAAATGTGAATAATACAAGGCTCGTGTCAGGCTTAATGCATTGCTGTCCATCAACAGATTTCAAATCCTCTGACAAAAGCTACTATTTTATTAGTTTAACACAGTGCAGCATAATTTGCTTCCAGGAAGTCAGAGTCTCTTTATTATAGACTCATAGACTCATAGGTCAGAAGGGACCAATATGATCATCTAGTCTGACCTCCTGCACAAGGCAGGCCACAAAACCCTACCCATACACATTTATAACAACCCCTAACCCATGACTGAGTTATTGAAATCCTCAAAATTGAGATATGAAGACCTCAAGCTGCAGGGAATCCACCAGCAAGCGACCCATGCCCCACGCTGCAGAGGAAGGCGAAAAACCTCCAGGGCCTCTGCCAATCCGCCCTGGAGGAAAATTCCTTCCCGACCCCAAATATGGCGATCAGCTAAACCCTGAGCATGTGGGCAAGACTCACCAGCCAGCACCCAAGAAAGAATTCTCTGCAGTAACTCAGTTCCCATCCCATCCAACATCCCCTCACAGACCATTGAGCAGACTTATCTGCTGATAATCAAAGATCAATTGCCCAAATTAAACTATCCCATCATAACATCCCCTCCATATACTTATCAAGCTTAGTCTTAAAGCCAGATAAGTCTTTTGCCCCCACTACTTCCCTCGGAAGGCCGTTCCAGAACTTCACTCCCCTAATGGTTAGAAACCTTCGTCTAATTTCAAGTCTAAACTTCCTAATATCCAGTTTGTACCCATTCGTCCTCGTGCCTACATTAGTACTAAACTTAAATAATTCCTCTCCCTCCCTAACGTTAATACCCCTGATATATTTATATAGAGCAAGCATTATGAAAAATCTCTATTCAATGCACTGGTTTCCTAACATTGGTTGCAACTGATATATATTTGTAATTTATTAATCTGATAATAGTATACAATGTATGTAGCCAGTATACTTTGATTGGTAAATAAGGATGACACCACTGTATTACTTTGTAAAATAAAATTAACACTGTAATTTAAAATGATGCAAACCTGTGTGGCCTATTATAAAAATACCTTTTGAAAAGAAGTTGTTTTACATGTCCATAGAGAGAAACCTGCTTGATCTTACAAAGTATTTGGAAAAGAATAAGAAAAAAAATACCAGAAATAATTAGCCCCTTTGGTGTTTATAGTTCTTGGCACATGTTCAGAAGAGGGGCACTTCTGCTTCTAGACATGTGGATAGTCTCAAGCTCCAGTGATTTGCTACCTACCAAGCAAGGTGCCATGGAAAATCTCATGCATTATGTCTAGTGCCTGAGGAGTTAATCAAATTCTGTCTCAGAATTACCAGCCAAGCAGCAGACTTCACTGTCTGCAGTGGGTGCAGAGAACATTGCGGAGACTGCAGGCTCTAGTTACCAAGTCTAATTACATTCATATTCTAAAATATTCCTACTGTATTTCAAAACCAAACATTCTCTGGCCTCCTGACTATTTCAAAAGCTGTCATAAAGTAGTCAATAGAACAGGAGAAGAGCTTGGGCCTACATGTTTATGTTTAATCATTTTTCATCACATGAAAGTAGCATTTTATTTATTGGAAAACAGAATGCAGTCTTGTGTCTGGAGGTGGACAAGCGCCTTTCAAACAGCGTCTGTGGAGGAGAAGAATGATTTGATATGTCTTTTTATGCTTGGTCTCTCTCCAGATCAGTATGAAAAATGAGTAAACTGATAAAGTGGTACAGTATGTTAGAAAAGGAGTAACAGAGCCGCACAAGTAGGATTACCAGCCCTGTGAGACTCATTTACATCCAATTCTGAGCATTATATGTATATATATTTATTTTAGTTGCTTACCAAACATCCCTATCACTAATATGGATCACAGCATATTATGACTGCATATTATTTTCTATCTTTCTTTGCAGACTGTTACAAATAAACTGGTGGGAGAGAAAAGGTGGAGTAGAAAATGCTGGTAAATATAGAGGGGGAAAAAAATCAATCTTTTACAGTCCATGGACTGAATTCTCAGTTCTAGCCAAGCTGTGCTCAGTACAATAATGGAAATGGAGGGAGGCAAAGATGACTTGAAGCCACTTTTCACTTTCCTTATTCTCAGTCTAGCTCATGACTGCTCTAACTTGTGCTCAGCTGCAACAAAGCCAGCAAGAAGTCATTCCACAGGTGACAACAGCTGGTGAGCAGTGAGCTGCCACAGCCATACCTCCTCCCTTTTGCAACATTGCGCGCGTAAAGACATATCCTATCTTCCTTTATCTCTACAACCATTGTTTGAAAGGAGCTTGTCTACTTCCAGACATGAGACTGCATTCTGGTTTCCAGATTTCCCTATGCCAGACAATTACAAAGGTGGGCAACCAGAGCTGTTATACTGGCTGTATGTTGTCTGGGGAACCCCTACATGCCTAGCACCGTTCTCTGGGTATTAGTTCTATCTGCCTGGACGTAAAAAATGAATTGAGCCCTATTTTTTAAGTTATTTTTAAAGTTCATCCAACTGAACTCAGTGAAACTGAACCAAACTGTAATTTTGTCTTTTGCCCCAGCATAGGAAACATTAAGTTACTATAGGGTTGATTCTTTGTAGAATTAATTCTGCATTAGTTTTCACATGAACTCTGGTAAAAGTACCTAAAATGAACAGGACTCAAGTAGTTTGGCAGCTTCTAAACACATTGTTTTAGCTTCAGCTCAGACAAGTAAACAGAGGCAGTCACAATATTTAACACTAAATCAATTTGACTGTGGTACAGTAACTCGCAGTAACATATAAGCCAAGGCAGGATTCTAATATCTCCTTAGGCTCCTCACTATGAAGTCTTCCCTTGAACCATCTCATGGGGACTTTCCAACTTCTTTACTTGGAGAGGTATGCAAGGTTTCCCATCTTAACATTCGATGGCTGTAACTACACAATAGCTCAAATCAAAGACCACAGGTAGAAGAAAGCAAGCCCCAAAACAGTTTTACCAGTGTACACAGGCTAAGACTTACTCATAGGAAGGTGCACAGTATCTGCTACTCATTATACCAAACTGAATCACTTCCTGTTCTCCCTCTCATTTGTTGTTGTCTCCCTACCTGTTATCTCTAATCTTAAGTTCAAAGTGCAAGTTCTTGGGAGCTGGAACTGTTTTCTTCCATGCCTCATACAATGGGGCCTTAAAGCCCAGTCAGACAAGAAAACCCCCACAAATTTGCTTATTCATAACCTCATTTTTTACTTTCCACTATGCAATATTTGCAATTGCAGCATTTACAGAGGCAAAAGTTTGCTAAGAAGTAGATGTGCAGAAAAAAAAATTCACAAATATCAATGGAAATGTGTTCACATGAATATTTGTGCCAGAAGCATTTGAATGGCCATTTTGAAGACTAATTAAGGTACAGAAACAATACTGTGTAGCTTTGGTGGCATGTCATACAGCATGGATAGAAAATACTGAAAAAAACAAATAAGGTATTCTCCTGGCCAAACTCCCATGGTCTTCAAGGATGCAGGATTTCACCCATACTATTTAGCTCATAAGCAACATATTGTCTAAAATACATAATCACATAATTTTGGATTAAGAACAAATATGCAAAAATTGAAGTTTGTTCATGGACAATTCACAAACAAAAAGAGGATACATTTGGTAAATAGCTTGCCCAGTTCTACTCCCTTTCATAGGCGCAGGCAAATAAACTCTCCTCCTTCCTTAATAAAAAGACAAACTACCTTTAAAAGTAACAGCGGTCACCAAGAGTAGCCACTCCAGTTAAGGATGCAAAATGTTTCTCATTAAAACCCCTAGTTCCCAGACACTCAGATTTCTGAAAACAAAAAACCTGGCTTTTAAGGGAAATTGTATCATTAAGTTTATGGATACACTAAGAGAGGAAGAATGGTGAAGTGGTTAGGGCACTACCTGAGGACCCAGGAGACAGAGATTCAATTCCCTGCTCTGACACAGTCTCCCTGTGTGACTTTGGGCAAGTCACATAGCCTCTCTGTAGCTCAGTTCCCCCTCTGTAAAGGAGATAATAGCATTTCCCTACTACACAGGGCATTGGGAGGATAAATACATTATAGACAATGATACATTCAAATACTACAGTGGTGGGGGCCACAGAAGTACCATACACTACCCTAAGTTAAAAGGTAGGAACCTTACAAAAATGTTGAATTGTCAAAATGCATCTAATTAACCATTAATACTGGAGACAGGAAAAGCAAAGGGGTGACTCTCAGAATTAAAGCTCTTATTGTACATAGTCATTACGCAATTCTGAGATTCCAATTCTTTTTTCTCTCTCTCTCTCTGTGCTAATATGACATTGATATCTTTAAATCCTATTTTACTGACTTGCATACAAAAGATACTCAATACAAATGAATTTATAGGACCTTTCATCTGAGAGCTCAATGCACTCTACAAATAGCAATGAATCCTAGTAACACCTCTGAGGAGGTCGTTAAGGATTAACAGCTCATTTTAGAGCAAGGGAAACGCAGGCATGCAAAGGTTAAGTGATTTCCCAAGATGTAGCAAGTCAATGGCAGAATCTGGAGCAAAATCCCAGATCTACTGGAACCCGACTGTGTGCACAAAGGTAAACAAGACATTTACAGTGATAGGTTAAAATAAAAAAGAACCCACTCAGGTATACTTAACAGGCAGTTTTCAAAGATGACTTCACAAGTATCCATATATTGTGTACATGCTTTATTTTTGGCTTGATATGAAATCACCTCTCATCCTTCCCCCTTCCATCCAATCAGAAAGGGGAGGGCTAGAAAGCTCTGAATAGTGGATATGTTTCTGCAATAGATTAGCATCAGGTGTTGGCATGTCAGGGGTAGCATGTTGCAGTTATAATATATTTGGAAATATTTAGTGGCTCTCAGTTTCATGCTTTGCCCCGTTGATGTGCACATTTTGAGGTGGAGAGCTATAACATGCAGGAATATTGGCCTCTTTAAGAGTTGCCAAAAGATTTTTTACACTATTTATCTTTCTTTTTTTGTCTGTGTTTATTGAGGCAGGTTGCTTTGGTGGTGTTGTTTTTTAAGGAAGCCTACTTTAAACAGATGGAAAATGGGATTTACAAGACTAGCTTTGAACGTCAGTGTCTTTCACTGTGCAATCAAACACACTGCTGACATGTCACAGTTATACACAGCATTAACAGCTGAAAATGGGATTCCGAGGGATTCAGGGATGGCTCTGTATCCATAATACATTTATCCCAAGGTGCACTCATGCATCTACTATATTTAGGTATTTTTAAAGCTGATTTAGATGTACAACAATCAAATTGAAAAAAAAGAACAGTTCAGCCATACTAAGCTGTGATGTCTAATGTTCAAAGGGTCACAATAGAAAAGTGTTAACTATTTAAATGCCTACCCCTTCAACCCCACCCCACCAAGTGTCAAACCCTGCCATGGTAAATGAACAGAAGGATAATAATCTATGGGAGTTTTAGACAGAAGGGATTGGGAATGCAGATAAAGAAAGATTCTTCAAATTTTGGGGGTTGTACCTCTAAGTATGTGAAGGTAAAGGAAGTTCCAACCTACAGATCTAAGTTCACTTAGCAGCACATCAACATCCCATTGTTACACACACACAGATAAACTAGCAGAAGTACCTGAGGACTGGGCTTCACAGAGTGACTTCTAAGTGATATCTCTGACCTATGAAGCCACAACTGCAAAGAGGTATCCAGATGGGGTTTTGACAGGCTCTGGGAAATAGGAGGAGCAGTCCCCCTTCCAAAGGTTTAGGAGATTAATTTTTACTCTGTTTTGGTCCCCTTTACATCTCATAGCAGAAGGTCCATGAACTCCTAGGCACGATAAATCCACACCTGGGACAAATAAATGAGAAAGAGGGACAAGTTTACTCCATAACTGCATCTTAAGTAAACCAAAGAGAGTTCATCATTTAACCTAACAGGAGGATTATTCATATAGGTCTCATATTCTTACCCAGTTTGGGGCTTGATTGTGCCACGTAGGAACCATACCATCCCAGGTACAGCATGACCACTGCTGCACTACTTCAGGGAGTGCAGCACACCCTCCCATCTCCACTCAGCAGGTTCTGAAGGCCAGCACACGTGTTAAGGGATGGGGCCAAGGACCTCCCTCTCCTTGTCCTCTTTGGGTGCCTTGCAGCCAGTGGTGTATGGACAGGAGAAGCCCCTGTACTTCTCTTGTGCGGGGATTACAATTGTGTCTGGCTGTCATGCATACTGTAACGGGGTCAGCACCCGCCTCTCAGGCATGCCTCCTTTTCTCTGGCTGATATGCCTGCAATCAGTCTTTTTCATGGGGTGGAACTCACCTCTTGCAGACGGCCCCCCCTTTGGTTGGTTGGGTGTGAACCTGCTTTTGTTTTTAGTTCTTTCCATGGGGTGGCACCAGGGCCGGCTCTGGCTTTTTTGCCACCCCAAGCAAAAATAAATAAATAAAATAAAATAAAGAACCACAACACTTGCAGTGCGGCCGGAGCAGCAAAGCAGGAAAAAAAAAACCCTGCAGGGCAGCTGGAGTGTGGGTGCAGGGGGACTCCCTGCGCTGCAGATGTGCCCCGGCCAGTGGGGGGGTGGGGGAGGGAGTGGAGGGAGAGAGAGAACGGGGGTGGCCAGGGCTTCAGCGGGGCACTCGGCATGCGGCCCCGACCGCCGCACTGCCTGCCAGGAGGGCTCCACGCTGCTCTGGTCAGTGGGGAGGGAAGGACGTGGGTTGCCCTGCCAGGCTTGCTACAGACCTGGCACCAGCTGGGGCAGACAGAGCGTGCAGCCCGCTCCCAGTAGGGCACTCCCCTCCTCCACACCGCTGCCCCCTACAGGGCAGCCGGATCTATGAACCAAAAAAAAAAAAAAAAAAGCAGCCGTGCCGCCCTAGGATTGGGCACAATGCCACCCCATAGAATCTGCCCAAGCACGAGCTTGCTCGGCTGGTGCCTGGAGCCGGCCCTGGGCGGCACCCACCACTCGCAAGCCCTGCCCGTCTGATGGTTCTCTTGGTGGGTCTTCAGCGACTCAGCCCTCCGACCAAGCTGTCTACCTTCTGGGGTATATAGTCGCAAGTTCTTATCATAGACCTGGTATGGGACCATAGCTCTTAGGCTTCTTCCCAGAGGCACTGCCTTCTTGAACCACTCAGCTGGGGCCCATCTCGGTACCCGCAGCTGGTGGTATTTCAGCAGGCCTCCCTGGGTTCAGTCTTCAACCAGACCAGTGGGGCCCATCTCGGACCATCTCAGACCAGTGGGGCCCATCTGGCCAGGTCCTGGGCTCAGCCTGCCGGCACTGACCTTTTCATGGTCCTGCTGCTACTCTATCCAGCCAGCCAGGCATCCCATCTTTACCAGCCTTCCCTGGGCTTCAGTCCTGTCTGCGGTGAGCTTTCCACAGTGAGCTGTCCATGGTACTGCTGCACTTTCTGCCAGTCAATCACACAGTCTTCACTCTTCGAGCTCCACCTCTCAACTTAACTTCTGGGCTCAGCTGCTTGTCTTGTATAGGGCCCTTCTGGCCTTGGATTGGCTGCTCTATCAGCCCCCCTGATTGCTGCTCCTCTGCAGCCACTCTAGGCTTCCTGGAGGAATCCTTGCTGCTCTTTTCTGTGGCAGGGTGATGCAGGGCCATGAGGCCTCCAGCAGGGGGCCTCCAGATATAATCCACCGTGCCCCCCCCCCCCCCCCACACACACACGAAAAGTTTTGGACTAGTTCTGTCCTCCACTTTCATGCACACCAATAGAACAGTCACAATCTGGCCCATTGACATGAAACAGCTCTGATCAAGTACCATTTCCATCCAAATTCTCTTTCCCCTGCCTTAGAGGAGGAGCAAGAAGTCAAACTGTAGTTGCAAAGATGATAAAAATGTAAAGGGGATTTTAGTGACCACACAACACCAACAAAAATTAATGCTTAACGACAGGGCTAAAATCCCTCACCAACAGGCATATTCATACACACATATTGACAACCCCTTTTGGCTACAAAATTCAAATAAACTCTTACTGTATGTGTGAGGCTGCATAGGTTGATAATAAGTTTCCATACAAAAAGAACCCTTAGGTCTAATTTAATAAAAATCAGTTTGGGTATTTTTGCTTTTTCAAAATGAAGCTGACATGCAGTATGTTTGTTAATAGTGACAAAGCTTTATCAGATGATAATTAAGTAATGAAAATGCGATCAACTTTGACACACAGTGGAAATAAATATGAAGGATTTTTAATAAAAAATGCAAGCCCAATATGATTTGAATACAATATATTTTGAAATTTATAAAGACAGACATTTTATGTATTAGGGTGCAAAGTCAACAATTAAAAAAGATCTGAGAATTTATAGATGTTAAATTAGCTTTTAAGAAATAATGTTGTTCTACAAATATTATAGAAACACAATATTTTAGTATTAGCCACAGAGGTAATAAGAAAATGTGTTCCCCTAACTTGTTTCTAGATTCTGCTTTACCTTGGGCATGTTATGTAATCCCTCCATGCCTCCATTTTCCTACCTGTAAGATGGGTTCAATAATACCTACATCTGACAGGTAAAGAGAAGTCCAGTTTTCTCTGTAACTAGAGCTGGTCAAAAGTTGGTTTCCATCCCACAGGAAATTCTATAATTTAAAAATTTGGTTTCACCCTGGGTGGGGCAGAAAGTTGAAATCTGGGACTATTTATCAAAATGTTTCATCGCAACTTCATTGTTTTTACTTTTACATTTTATTATAATAAAAGTCTCAACAAATGTGAAAATTTCGACATTGAGCTATTCCTGAAAAAATATTTTGATTATGTTGAATCAACATTTTCTGATGGTAAATTGTTCTGTCATACAATTTGCAACCTACACTACTCTAATTCTAATTTCTTCTTTCTAGTTGCTCACAACTTTCTCAGATAAATTATTTGGGGTGAAATTGTGTGTGTTTGGTTTCAGCCTGAAGGTGAATAGTCTTTGGAAAAGTTTGAGCAAAAGTTATCCAGCTGTTTTTTGAGTTATTCAAGTGTGAGTGGGAGGAACAGGGTATAATACACATTTTTCCCATATCCGTAGGCACTCTCATTTCAGCATTTCTTCACTATCAAAAGATGCTATCAACACTGATTATATTGATAGTGAGAGGATGAACTAGAAGAATGAATATAGACCAAAATTTCATAGTATTTAACATAGCAGGGAAGAATGAAAGTACAATCACGTCTCTTCCTTCAAAGACATTCTAAATAGCTTTCAAAATGGGTTAAATGACAGAATGAACTGAGAAATGAGACAAAGAATTTAAGCTTTCAAAATAGTATAGGAATAGAATCGTAGCTGTAGCATAAACTGGGACAGTCCTACAGCTTTGCAGACCTCACAGCATAAAGAACATCCATGACAACTCTAAATTTTATCAAAAGCTGAACCAAGAGTAATTTTCAGCTGCCTTTGAATTTTTCATACTGAATAGCAAAAGCTATCTTCAGATGCATGCACTGTGGGCCATGATGAAAGAAAACCAAGACAGAAGCGAGAGTCCTAGGCAGCTTCCTAAGGCTTCTTTACAAAATCAAAGTGTTAGGCACATGTGGGAATCTCTCAGCAGACAGCCATGAGTGATTTGATTAGTACAGGTTCAAATGCCAACATTCCCTTGCTATCACAGCAGCCTAAAGCAAATCAAATGCAGTCATTCCCCAGTGCTGCCAATTTTGCCCATTTACTTCTCACCGGCTAACTTTTTCAAATTGAACTTTGCTGTTACCTTGATTCTCAGATTTCCAGCCATTAGTTTTGTAAAACTCTAGAAAGTCTCACTGGATTTAGTTAGCTGAAATACTTAACAAAATGGAACTGTATTTTCAGAATCTATTTATTTAGCCTTTGAGCTCAACCAATAAAATAGCTGCAAATTTTACACAGAATACATATAACTTGTATGAGGGCAAAATAAAACCACCAGGTACCTCATATTCACAGCACTTTCTAGGCTTTGCTCTCCCCACCTCTAGTTTTCGCAATGGGAGCCTGTTTTAAACAGTTGAACTATTAGGGCTACAATGATAACACAATTTACTGTTGTGTGAGAACATTTACCTTAATATATCTAGAGATCTGAGTAATACATCTTGTATCTGACAGAAGACTGAATGCAGGCACTGCTCCAGCATGAAAGATACAGCCAACAAAAACAGTATGAAGAAAAGAAATCAAGGAATTAAGGTTGTCTCTTTGGGGCATTGCTTACTTAGCCAAGGGAAGATCTGGAAGTGGGTAGTATTAACCTTGGAATACTCCACTAGAATTATACCTAAAACTGGAGCTCAGAAAACTATTCACAGAGAACATATTTATTCAGGGCCAGATTTCTGATAACCATGGCTCCAGTTTAGAAGCCCTTTCCTTCACAAGTTCTACAATTGACTTAAGTGGAAGTACCAATGAAGTTAAGGTACTATTCATTGTGAAGAGTCTATTGCAATCTAGCCCTCTATGATGTTAACATCTTTTTTTCCCAGTTCATTATTTACAAATAGATAAAGATTTCATTAATTTGATGATTATTATTTAGTGAATGGCCTTTGCAAACATTTTCACCCAACAGATTGCTCATAAATTATGTCACGATTATTACTTTGATCATTTACTATTCCTAATTCATTTCGAATGTTGTGATTGATCACCTAAGACATTGCCTATATGACAGAAGTTGCCCCAGTTTAAATACATAGATCTAGCTAAATGGATCCAAACCCATACTTTAACCCCTATTTAACTCAGTTTATCTTAATCTGGTAATTTTCCAATGAAAATTAAATCAGTTTAAACAAGGAACAAACTGTTGTGTGTCTACATTTGAGTGTGAACCTGTTTGTTTAGATTGATTTTAAATTGTTTAAACTGGTGGGACAAGGACTAAGTCATATGGTAGTGATTCCTGCTCCCTGACTGGCTAACTCAAATCTACAATTGTGGCCACATAAAAGTATCTGGTGTGAATCCTCATACAAATACATAATTGCAAATAGATCCTTGCTAGCACAAATGCTCATAAGAAGCTAATAAGAGGGGCTGTGTATCCATCAGTGTGAAACTGCAGGGGTTCCCCCCCCCCCAAACAAATACTGATGAACACTATTTTGCAATAAATAGAACTGTCTGTATTTAGACTGACAAAAGTCATTCAGAAACAAAGTAGATGTAATTTCCTGGCTGTTTACATCACAGATTTGTGAAAGGAAGAAAACTCTAGCAAGTCGTCTTTGTAATATATTACAGCTTTATCAGTAATTGCATTGGCACATCATGTATTGAAATTAGAACAGGCTATTATCTACATTCTGTGTTTTAATTAAATGGGAAGACAAATTCTTTACTGCACCTGTATATTATAGAAAGCAGTCAATTGCCAATTAAAAGAGAGACAGATGGAGATAGGTAAGCCATGTAAAGCCTAATTTTACAGCATAGTCTCCTTCCTAAGCAATTTCACTTCATCTAAGGGAAAATACATCTTCAGTGATTAAATCTACAATCTAAAAAGAAAACCCAGTTGTATGGCCATTACACAGATGATGTCCTGAGATGACGAGCAGCAACCATTGTGAGTAAATCCATCCCTGTGCAGAGGGCCTGCACAAGCAGGATTCATTTATGTTCTAATGAAGCCTTATTTTGAGGATGGATGTGGTGCATTGCCTTCATGCTGGCCCTCTGCACAGGGGTAAATTTCACCTTCTGAATTAAATTTCCATACTGTAAGGCTAAATTCAGGATTAGTGATGTTTAGGACTAGAGCAGAACAGAATCTGTACCAATAGCAAAGGTGCAAAAAAATGGAATGGCAGCTGAGGAAGCAAGCAACATAGTGGAAACAGATGTCGGGCTCTACAGCAAGAGTGGTATCTAAAGGACTTGCAGAGGCTGAGTAGTTTTAGCTTCAAGGAAAGGGGATATAATTTGTTAAGGCACACCCAGAGCTGGTGCAAAGAATGGTTTGGCAAAGTCAAATCTGCTCTCTTTAAGGGAACGTAAGGCGCAGCAGAGTACCCATTCATGGCAGCAAGCACGTTCTACAGAATCCAAACAACCTCCATTAAATAAAGATATTTTTCAAAGATGACGGGGCAAGTGCCTCTGACTCCATATCGAAATAAAAAGATAGTATCCATTATATTGCACCATCCATACTACTCTTTGTAACCACAGTTTCTCTATAGTTCCTTTGCTTAGTTTGTCACCAGCACCATGTCTAAATATTGGTATTTTGCTGATATTCCTCTGTAATGAAATGGTATGCCACATGCAGTTTTTAGGAATAATGCTAAAAAAATTTATCAGGATTTGAGTTAATTTAGTGCTCCTGAAAGTGAGGAACCCAAAGCGTTTGGTTCCATTGTTCTCTAGTACGGCTGTACCAAATGCATCTCATCTCTGCCTGCAGCAGCCTCTCTTGAGCAGTGTGCGCTATTTGTGTTGAATTGTGACAAATGGTTTTGTATTTTTGCTATGTGCACAAACAACAAACACTACAGCTAACCCTCCAGAGTCATTCTGCTCCTGACTCAATTCACCATTTAAAAAGCAACAGGTAGAGGATCATCTGCAAATGGAGGAGGGGAAAAACTGATAAATCTGGGAGGTTAGGGAGGGGGAGAACAAAATGGAAATGCCATGTCTGCCATAGTATCTCTCTGCCCCTGGGATCCCATAAAAGATCCTTCTCTCTAGCTCTGAGGGGATGTACTTCCATGGTACTTTGAGGGCATGACTGAGATAGAGCCAGGGACCTACCCACTACTATCAACAATATCATCCTTGCTGACCCCTTATCCAAGTGGAACTTCATGTACTGTAGTTTTAATCAATATAGATTCCTGCTAGATCCCCTTTGTGAGAATTAAAATTGGGGTCTTTTGGTTTTCAGAAATGAATGGTAGAGGTGGACATTTGCATGGCCAGTTTAAATCCGTTGAAATATTATACTGAAGCCACTAATACCTGGGCTGTTGCTATCCATAAAGATCTAAGGAAAAGATTTAATCTTCCTACCAAAACCATTTTAAGAAGGGATTTTTATTCCCATCTAGAAAGATTTGTTTTTCTAGCTGATCTAGATGTAATCATACATGATGGACTATAAGCTCTGCATTGATGTTTAATATTTTCCTGCACTCAACTGACCTTTTCTTTTTTCCCCCTTCTCTTTTTGAAATCAAACAGCTGACAAGGTCAATGACGACTTCTATTCCAAACGCCGACACCTTGCGGAACTGGCTGCCAAGGGGAGCCTGCCACTGCACCCAGTGCGCAGAGAGGAAGACAGAACGTACCCGCCTGACAATGGCACGACCAGACAGAATGGGCAAAAATCCAAAGTTTCAAAGATGCACACACACCCCTTAGCTTACAACTCCAACTTCAAAACCTGGGACCCCAGTGTCCAGTCCCTCCGACGGCAGACATATGCAAACAAGGGAAAACACGGCACAGGAGAACTAGCAGCAAGTGACCCACTGACAACTCGGAGCCAGCACTATCTACCCCCACAGCCATATTTCATAACTAACAGCAAGACAGAAGTGACTGTTTGAGATTGCTTTTGAGAAAAAAAGATCCCTTAAAAACAAAACACACACATAAATAACTGAAAGAGGCAAAAAAAAATGACATCAAGAAAGAAAGGAACTTCCACTTGGACATTCCTGCTATGAAGCCAATTAATTGTAAGGCAAAGAGTGGGCTAATACCATTCAGCAATACACTGAAGGTTGAATTAGAAACACCATTTGTATTTCACACTGGAAAACAAACCCTTGTGACTAATTTTTTTTTACTTGAAACTGAAATCCATGATGAGAAGTAGCACAATCTAGAGAAACTTTATGTCTGCTTAAACCATTTACACTATGTTCCTGCCTTGAGACAGAGAGCCAGTGAGAGAGAACAATATACTGTAATACATTGTTTTGGTCAGGAATTTTATATAAATTCTCATAATAATAATCACTAGACCTGTGAAAACCCAAGTGCAAATAACTTGGTACCAGCCCTAACATTATTGTACTTTCATGCCATCACTATATGAAGCGCAAAAAAAAAACCCAATAAAATAAAATAGACAAAAGACTCTTTCATGCGAATCCAACGAAGACTGTTACAATTAAAAACATATGGGAACTTTCTGGCTGGCAAAGAGTCCAGAAGGACAACAACAAACCCAAGAAGCTTTTATTTTAGTTTTTTTTTGGTTTAGTTTTAAAGTTTTTTGAATCTCCAAAATAAGAGACATATCATATGACAGAATGTGGGGTGGCGGGTGCGGGAAGGCGGGAGCAGTGGGCAGAAAACCACTCCCCCTCAGTTCTGTTTCCCAGGCAGAAGGTAACTACTCTCACTTTGCGGACTGTCAAGACTTTTTCTTCACCTAAATGTTTTGCCTATATTCAACTGCTTTGGACTGAAAATAAATAAGCGTGGGTGGTGCCTTTACTGTATTGCTATTGTTCAATGACAGTCTTGTTTCTCAAAGTGAAACCCGTGTTCTTTTAAGCTTATTTCCTCATGTTTTATTAAAGTATTAGAAGGGTTCCATCCTCATCAGCCTCTCTGCCCTTTTTTGTCGTCAAGAATGAAAATTCATGTTTCATCTCCATGTAGTGGTTGCAAGGTCAAGAATATTTAGTTAGCCCCTCACCCCCTATGGTAAACCGTAATTTTCCTACCTAAAATCCCCTATAGTCTTTCATTCTGTATTTGCTTTTAGGCACAGTAGTTCTCCTTCAAAGTTCAATTAAATGTTACACGGCATATTGTCTTTTCTCTTGTTTGCTTTTTGTTAGTGGTGTCCCCCCTCTTGGTGGGCTATTTGATAAAGGGGACTACTGTACTAGCCTCAGACATCATAGGGGTCTGGGTTTAAAATCAGACTCATGGTCTCGCCTTACCATGGTTCTGATGACTTGGATACATTTTTCATATCAATAAAACCACTCCAGAATTTGGCACAGTTAGCAACCTGGCAGTCCTGGAATGGTAAAATGTGTGTACATAAGCGGTGAAGTGAATAATTGTGAGACTAAGACTGTGTGGCAACAGCCTGACACGAGGCAATGCAATTTGCATTTCACTTTCATCATGCATTAAAATCCCTGTCCTCCCAAAAAAGAAGTCATTTGGACAAGTCATAAACTAACCATCCCAATAAAATTTACATTCTCCTTAAGTTTAGTTTCATAATGTATCAGGAGATGATTGGCTCCATGAGTATGAGAACTGTATGCTGTAAAGTGAATCAAAGGTGGGATTTCTTAACTGTATTCAGCTGATTCGGGCAGTATTTCTTCTTAGATATTTGCAAGGATGCAAGAGCAGAGAAGTTTAAAAGAGGTTAACAGGACAGAACACTGATCCAGCCATCTCAAGATGGATTTTCATCCTGACAATACAGGCATCACTCTATAAGTGTGCTTCTAAATTGTATGATCATCTATTTTAAGCCTATGAGAAGTAGACAAAGCCCATGAACTAATACTTTGCACACACTCCAAGTTCTCCAGTATCTCACTTCATTCCTTTAACCTTTATTGCCTTCACAACTGGCTATCTTAATTTGAACCTTTATGGAATGTTGCTGTTAATCCATATGCTTTAGATACACACTTCAGCTGCACTCTTATCCACACAGTTTTTTGTGTAACTTGAGCATATTTTATGTGGAAATATTTTAGTAACTGTATGTTCTGTAAGTAAACTAGTGTTAATACTTGTTAACAACTACAGAGTTTATGATACCAATAATACTTCCTACTATAAAATGTTTGTTTGTTTTTTAAGAATGTTTATTTGTAAACATATGTATTCACTATATTAATATGAATTTCTTACCTGGCAATAAAACTGATTCTATGTGAATCTGATTTGCTGGCTCATTCATAAACTTGGATCACTGGGCCAACTCCTGAGTTCCTCATTCAGCTTTTAAAAAGTCTTTACAAACTCCCTCTGAAGCCAATGGGTTTTGCCTGAGCAGAACTGAGAAGCTGAGCCTTTATTATTTGTATCATGCAGGAAGAAAGTTCTCTTGCAAATGCGGGCTGTATCTTATCTGTGGTCAGTATGCACCTTGCTAGCATTTGAACTCTGCACACCTGATTAATTATTTAAAAGTTTTGGGAGAAAAAAATTAAAGGCACATAAGGGCCAAATCCCACTCTCTTTGAAGTGCATGGGAATTTTGCCATGGAACTCAATGGGACTGCAGGATCTGATTCATATAGCGTGCACTGGGGTGATTGTAGATTTAACACTTCCTTTCCTATGCAGGAGTTATCAGTTACAGAAAAAACATTACATTATGGCTCTGTAGTATAGTGATTCGCTTTGAACAGAAATATACTGTGATGGGGCCTCATTACAGCTGACAATGGCCCATACACTTGTGAGTAAACAAAAACTTCAGCAGGGGAAAAATAAAGTATTTAGTTATCTTCCAAGTTAATCTTCAATATCATGCAGTGATGTGGTCTGGTATTTAGAACAAAGCACTAGAAGTCAGAGCTGGGTTTAAGTCCAGCTTGTGCCACTGACTTGCTTTGTGACCTTGGGCAAGTCACTTAAACAATAACTACTCAATTATGGTTCCTAGGAAACTATGATATGTTGGGTAGGGAAGAAAATCCATCACCTTAGCCATGGCGTATGGAGGAGTTATCCATCTGAAAGACATAATGGATGACATCCTCTTTTGTGCCCTTTTATACCTGGCCAGAGGAGGATTCCCACAGCACAGGCACAGTAGAGACAGACATAAGGGTGCCCTCTGAGGACCACCTCAAAAAGTCTGGTGTAGGGGTCTGGAGGGACATGCTAAGGGTAGGGCTACAGCAAACAGCATTGAGGAGAGTCCAGGCACTGATGTGGCCCACATAGCAGCCCAGGGAGCCTGCTGCAAGCTTGACAGGGATTCCTGGGAATCACAGAACCATAGAAATGTAGAACTGGAAGGGACATAACTAGGTCATCTAATCCAGTTCCCAGCAGGACTAAGTATTATCTAGACCAGTATTTCCCAAACTTGGGACGTCGCTTGTGTAGGGAAAGCCCCTGATGGGCCGGGCCGGTTTGTTTACCTGCTGCGTCCACAGGTCCGGCCTACTGCGCCTTCCACTGGCCGCGGTTCGCTGCTCCAGGCCCATGGGAGCAGCTGGAAGCGGTGGCCAGTACGTCCCTCGGTTCACACCACTACCTGCAGCTCCCATGGGCCTGGAGCAGCGAACCTTCAATGATGGAAATTCCGCAACCTCCCTAGGCAATTTGTTCCAGTGCTTAACTACCTTGACAGCTAGATTTGTCTAATGTCTGCCTTAAACCTCCCTTGCTGCAATTTAAATCCATTACTTCTCATCCTGTCCTCAGTTGTTAAGGAGAACAATTTATCACCCTCCTCTTCATAACAACCTTTTATGTACTTGAAGACGTATCATGTCCCCCCTCAGTCTTCTCTCCTCCAGCCTATACAAACCCAATTTTTTCTATCTTTCTTTAGAGCTCATCTTTTCTAGACCTTTCACAAGTTTCATTGCTTGTCTCTGGACTTTCTCCAATGTTACATCAGGGCCCTCTCCAGCACCCAGAACAGCCCATGATTTGGAGGTTACAAAGATGACTTAAACCCACCTTTATTCCCACCTCCTCCTTGGCTCTGAATTTTGTGTTGCATTAATTCACTTCTGCCACGTTGATTAACTGCTTCCATTTAATGTCTTAGGGTATCTGTACACAGCAAATGAAGGTGTGATTATAGTGTGGATAGGTATCTAGCTTTAATCTAGCTAGAGTGGGTAATAACAGTACTGAAGACATGATGACATGGGCTTCAGTGCAGGCTAGTTGCCCCAGTACAAGCCCACTGGGGACTCTAGCTATTACTCAGGTTACTAGCCCACACTGAAGTCTATTCCACCATATCTTCACTACTAGTGTTACCTCCAAAAGCTAGATTAAAGCTAGTGTGGGTATGCCTATCTGCATTACAATCACACTCATTTTCTGTGTAAACATACCCTTAGCTGTGCTGGAGCTGCTTAGCTAGTAAAAACTAAGAGACTTGTTTTTTGTCATTGAAGTCAACTGATCTTGCTCTGATTACATTGAACGAGCCAATTTATTGAATGTGAGGATGCTGTTATTCATTCTCACTCTCCAGCAAACAGCTATCATGTAAGAAAAAGCTTCACAACCATGCACACTCATGCTTCTATTCAGCCCTCTTTGGGTTATTTTATAATTTAAATAAGACCACTACTTAAATAGGCTTCTTCCTTAAAATTACCATGGGCATGCATTCTGCTCTGGGGCAGAGTAAGAACTGACTCTGAATCAATGCATCTGGACACATGCAGTTGTTATTCAAGGAAGTGGGTGAAAACTGTCAAAAAATCCTCACATATACTTTTGCCATTTTAAAACTCTTGTAGTTATGTATTAATTGTTAAGTTCACATAAATTAGAGGAAAAAAATCAATATTTATTTGAAGGATTCTATATATTAACTCACAGCCATGACTGAATATTAATGTGTGTTGTACAACTGAAAATAAACTGTTTATTCTCCTGAAAAGACACTATGTGACAGAGTAAAATATAATGACCTATACATAGACTGTATTTTGCCTGGAAAGTAACCAGTCTCAAAGCAGAATGTTTTCCTCCTCCTCCTCCTCTGCCCCAACCCCTCTACTTATTTTTGCTTCTCTTTCTTTTTTCCTGTAAGAATAAGAGCAAACCTGATATTCTCCTTGCCCCCCGTTAACTGAGTCCGCAAATGCCACATTTCTGATCCATCTTCTCAAATTCTTTCTCCAGAGTCTTCTGTACATTCTGCTGCTTGACCCTCCCTCTGTTTAGTCCCTAAACTACTGTGATCCTTAGCTTCCCCTTAGCCGCTGAAGCATCTATGTAACTACTCACCTGCATGTTTCACCTTTGTGCATTTAGACTTCTCTTGCTTAATGTTGTATTAGTGTTAAATGTAATTTTATACATTTTCACCCAATAACTGCTCTTGTAAATTTCATATTTGAGAACAAACAATATTTATAATGGACCCGCTACACATATTTAATATAAAATGCAATTCAAATAATTTCTGCAGAACAATTCTCTCTTACAGGTCCAGGTGTAATTCAATTCATATGTGAACTTCCCATTATTTCTGGTTCATTTTTTAACTTTGGGTTGTCGCTGAAGCTGTGTGCTAGCCGCTCTCTCTCCCCCTCCACTCTTGGAATAATATGTTTTTCAAACTAGATTAGAGAAATGGAAAGAAAATCTTCTTTCATGTTAACAGAATTATGGAAGGCACATTTTTTATTGTAAATGCTAGCTATGCTTTGCTCTCTGCCACATTCTTAAAGTCATGTAGGAAGGATCTGGTTAAAAGAATATCTTTAAAATCCAAGATTTTCAGAAGTGTCTTTCTTTCTACTGTCAGATTTTTAAATCTCAACCAGGACTACTCTGAGACATTCAACCAAATGGTGTTACATGTAAAAAACAAAAACTCAAACAATCAACAACAAAACCACTCAGAGTTATAGTTGTGACAAGTAGTTTTTCCATTTATCATCCTCCTTCTCCTCCCCTCCCCCACTTAAATTTCCTCCTGAACTGTAGAACACAGTTTTATTTAACAATAATATATTAAAACAGTTTTGTGAGTGAGGGATAAAGTCCTTCCCTTTTTCCTCTTTAGAGGTATAAAATTTACAGAATCCCAGTTCTATATTCAGGAGATAATGTAGCATTTGCTCTAATTAATTTCTGCGGAATTGTTATACATGCACTGGCTGAGCACTGTTTCAACTGCAGGACCCTGATACATGCTAAGCCCAGGGGTTCCCAGCCACAGCTATGCACCTCTCTCCTTACACTAATTATAATCCTCCATTGGACCCCTGTTCACCACCATTTGCCTCCCACACACACAATCGGAGCAGATCAAGCATACTTACAGGTTAGAGCACACACAGCTGAATGAGTGGAACAGGCACTGCCTGGCACAGCTGAAAGCTTGCGAAATAACTAAACCCTGGTCTACACTGGGGGTGGGCAGGGGATTGATCTAAGTTACGCAACTTCACTACATGAATAACATAGCTGAAGTCGACTGACTTAGATCGACTTACCATAGTGTCTTCACCACAGTGAGCTGACTGCTGCCGCTCTCCCATTGACTCTGCCTGCGCCTCTCGCGGCGCTGGAGTACAGGAGTTGACAGGAGAGGTCTCGGGGGTCGATTTATCTTGTATAGACTAGACGCAATAAATCGATCCCCACTGGATCAATCGCTGCCCGCCGATCCAGTGGGTAGTGTAGACATACCCTAAAAGACCTAGACAGAGACATATAGTATGGGTTAAGAGGGTGCACTGCCTGAGCTGTAGTGACTGGAAAAAGTGTGTCTGCAAGAAGCAGGACTCAGAATAATGCCTCTATGTACGTTGGACAATCACACTGACCTTTAGGACAGTTGTGACTGGTAGATGCTCCCAGTAATTGCTGGGGAATGTGATGGATTGGGCCAAAGTCATGCCTCAGAACTGCACAGACATAATTCCTTTCTGTATGTTCAGTTCCACTGCCATTCTTAGCAGCTCCCTCACTGTGCCCAGAGCACACGCTGTTTCAGCTGCCTTCTACAGAGAAGTGTTGCTGGCAAGGGGCCTCATTTGCTCTTTTCCTCCCATTGAAGTTGTCTGTGCCTTTGAGACAATCTCAGGAGTTGAGGTCCCAACCCAGCAGTATCACCTAGTGTTGGTGACCTGTGAAATTTAGCCCAGTGGCCTGTCTGTTGGCTGTGTTGCTCAGAGGCCATAGTCCATTGGCCGGGGATTGGGGAACCTGGGCCCTCCCTACTCCAGTGGGTTCAAATCCAGAGCCCTGCTAATAATAGTTCAAATATGTGACCTAGAGGTGGCTGCCCTTACACCTGTTCCCTGGGCTGGGAGGACCTCCCATATTGCAAATAGCAATGATGGCAGCAGTCGGTCCCAGTGCTGAGGGTCTGTGTTGACAAATTTCCTCAGCATGACTTTCAGGGTCCCATTAAACCAATCCACCAGCCCATCCATCTGTGCATGATAAATAGAAGTCTTTAGGGATTTGATTCTCAGCAGTTTGCACAGTTCCTGCCTCAGTTTGGATGAGATGTTGGATCTCTATCAGTCAATATTTCCCTCAGTATTCTGATCCTCGTGAAGACATTCATAGTACCTTTCCTATGACGAGTGCCTTCATCCTGCATAGAGGGATGGCTGCAAGGGACTGCATTGCATAATCTGCTAGCATTAGTATACAACGGTATCCCGATGTGCTCTTCTCAAGTAGAACCACTAAATCCATTCCTACTCATTCAAAGGGCATGCCCATCACTGACAGCAGAATCAGAGGGGCCTTTGGCATCCCTTTGGAGCATGAAGCACAGAAGTCGCTCATTTCTTTGTGGATGCCCATCCAGAAGAATCTAAGGACCACTCTTTCCAGTGTCTTTTCTCTCCCTAAGTGCCCAGCCCCTGGCACCAAGTGGGCTAGGTGTAGCAGGCTTTGGCAGAACTTCCTGGCTACCAGCAGTTGTCGCCATGTTTCTTGAGTCTAGAGCCCCTCATTCTGAAGTGCAAACTGGGGCCACTACTTCACCCATTGGGTTTCGCCCAGCTCCCCATTGGAGACAGCTACCTGCTCCCAGGCGTGGCTCAGCATCAGGCTCTCCTATTGTCCCCATATGAAGTCTTCATGTTCTGGTAGCCAATCATGGCTTACTTCCTTGGGTGCCTGCTGGATTGGTGTCTCTGGCTGGCAGGGTCTTCCACTGTATCTTGGCCCATAAGCCCGCTTGTTTTTGGATCTGGGTTGGTTTTTGTGAGAGTCCCGCTCTACTGCTTTAGAAGCTCCCCACACCACTTCCAGTCCTGCCCTAATATGACTGGGTAGGCCAGGATGGCTGCTAGGCTGACTTGACAAGTCTCCATTTAGCCTCCTACCCTCAGCTGCATTTTTGTTGTGGGACAGAATCACACATCCCTGTGGATGCACTGGAGGTAGATCAGAGCACCTGACATGGTGAGGGATTCTACCAAGCTTGCTCATACAATGGCTTGGTTATACCCATAGTCTACCAGGCCAATCACTTCAGCTCCATTGATCCATACCAGCAGCAGCATCTAGGCCAGATACCTCTAACAGGCTCTGGTACCTGCTATCCATGCCTGCCTGTAGCCACAGTCCATGAAGAGACACTCCCGCCTAAAATGCCCTTCCTTCCCACACTTAAAGCAGCTTCCCTTTGGGGTCATGGTCAGCTGGTTCACTTTTGAGACCATGGCGCCTCCTGGTGGGGCATATCACCTGCCTAGGTGACCTTGATCCCTTCCGCCTCTGCTTCTGGGTCCCATCCTTGGGGCAGAAGTGACCCAAAGGGGAGGAGCTGGTTCAGCCACCATTGACTTCTCCTCCTATCATGGCCCTCACTAGGGGTAAGCATCCTAGTTCTGGAGTCCCCATCTCTGGTGTCACTGAAGCTGGACTGTCAGCCACCACAGTTCTCCACTATGCAAGCATGCCACAACCTGCTGAATCAAGTGCTCTTGTTGCACCTGATGCTGTGTTGCCAGTTCCTGGAGTAGCTGTTGCTGAGCCACTTGTTGATGCTGGATCATGATCTCTTGTAGCAGCTGGCCTTGCTGTTGCTGTCTCTCCATCATCCATTTTTGTAACTTCTGTGTGTCCATAGCTTCTCTTGTGTAAGGTTAACTGTTACCCGCTGTCCTTTTAACAGACCTTGGTCATTGCCTGCATTCTCCACCACGTATCGGGGAGTTGAGGTCTGAACCTGGCAGTACTGCCCAGTGGCCAGAGTCGTGACCGTGTCACCCAGTGGTTCTCCCTACTCCAGCAGGTTCCAACCCAGAGCCCTTTGACTAATAGTTCAAATAGGTGGCCTGGGCAAGTGCCCTTATGCCTGTTCCCTGGGCGACTTCCTACTCTGGCTTCAGTTCCTCTAGCCACTCCACTGGTCAGTTTCTGGATTCCCCCTGGAGTTCTTTCTCTTGGTGCTCTGAAGGGTCTTCCTTTATCAGCCATGGCCCGTCGTTCCCTGCTTCCATAGAGAAGGGTCTGTGATGGCTTGATAGCGGGGCCTGATCTCAGCTGCGTAGAAGCCTGAGGGCTTCTCTGTAGGAGCATGCAGCACATGACTGCTCCTCTGCTCTGTGTGCCCAGACTGAGCAGAGCTGCTCCCTTTTGAGCTCTGCCTCCACTGTGAGTATGCCGAGCAAGTGCGACTGGGCAGGGCCTTCTGGGCCAGAGCTGCTCTTTAACCTTCAGTTTACCACTGTGGGACTCCTACATCCCATTGCTGACCCAGTGCTGGCCCACAAAGGAAGTGCAACTGGTTGGATCCTGGTGTGGTGCATGCAGAGATGATCTCTGAGCAGGCCGCTGTAAAGATCTGTTTGTTGGAACTTTACAAGTTGTGCCTTTGTATCAGAAACCAGACCAGGATCAATCAATCAATCCCTGGACCAAGACTAGAGCAAGCATAATTCAGCCCGTAGTCTGGAAAGCAGTTGCCAGGAAAGGTTGGTGACCAATGACTTATGCTTTGCAATGACTTTTCTTTCCCTACTTATCACAGCCGTATGACGCATTATGCAAGGATTGGAGAGAAGCCTGAAATGTAAAACTCAGATCAAGATTTCAATCCTCAAAACTTTAGTGGCTGTCTGGATCCGGTGTTTCTAATTGATCCACTACAGAGACAGGACATAAAAATAAAGGCAAGGAGTTGAGACCCAGGTTTTAGCTCAGGCTAATTTCTAATAAATCTAAATCTAAACCAGGAATAAATGGCCTAATTATATGGGGTAGAAGCAGAGTAAAGATAATTCAGGCATCCTCAGTCAGCATTTCACAACCACTAACTGTTGACTTTATTTTTCATTCTAACAAAATGTGGTAAGCTAAAAACTGTGGTGCATTCTTGCATAGCTGATGACTTAAATATAAGTTCCAAAGCAGAGCTCTGCAGAGAATCACTGATTACAAGGAACGTCCAAAATACTCATAGCCATATACAACAGCCATGCTCAAGGGCAAACCCTCTCCTAAGTCACGCAGGCTCTGATCCTGCAAGGTGCCAAGCAACTCCTGGAATATATGCAGTAACCTCTACTACCAGAGAATTCCGCTAGAGCTGGACAACTCCAAGAAGGTGCTCAATCAGGGTTCCACCAAGTAGAGGAGCAGAATGGCAGAAGATGAGCAGAGAACCCAGCCTTCTACAACACAGTAGAACAGTGACAGGGCACTTAGAGACAATGAACTCAGAGATGCTCCTTATTGTTGCTCCCAAAAGTAAGTGTGTTTTTTCCCCTTTCCTCCCAGTTTCTCCACCTGCCATTGATCACAGTATGTATGCAGGGAAACTAGAGGCTTGGGTATGCCCCATAAATTGCCTACCCAGGCCCATTTGGGGCCATAATGCATAGCTGGATCTTTTTTCCTGAGGCTCAAGACAATGCTATGGTGGGATTGTCTCTTGTGCTGATCCTTCACTGATGTGTCAGGCACAGCCCTGTTTCTGAGCCTTTTTTCTCTCTTTCCCAGGACAACTCAGGGAGGATTTTGCTCCAAAAAGATTGATACCATTTAGCTTAGTGCTAAAATTTATCTAGGAAAGTTAAAGAGAAATTAATTCCTTCTGTGATTTTAACAGTATACTCAGTGCATTGTGTAAATGGTTTCTGCTCCTTTTGCACCTTGCCTGCTTTAGTCATCAGTAGCTTCCTTTGCTTAGCAACATCACTTGCACTTAAATTCTAAGGGTGCATCACTTCAAGTTAACAGGGGTTGACATTTCACTGGAAGATCTCATTTTCTGAACTTACACACAATATGCTGTGTGCATCCTTAGCAATAAATAAGGCTGGGAGCACAATAGAGCATCAAACAGCTGATGATTTCAAATCAAGAGAGCACAAGTTCATGTGAGAAACTGCTGTGGAGGTTCAGCTTAGTTTCCAGAACTGAACCAGGAAATAATCATATGCCTGTTGAGTCGTTATTGGCATGATTACTTAATTACAAAAACAAAGCCTATCAAAAAGCAGGTGTGCCAAATGGTATTAGAAATAAGCTACTGTGCAGAAGCATATTCTTCTCTGTACCATATTTAGCTACCAGTCTCAGTTTCTCTCTCTGCTACTTTGGCCTATGGTAACATTTTAATCATAGTGGTTATTACAACTTGAGAGATCTTTACTAATGTTAGTAAATAAGAACATAACAGCAGCCATACTAGGTCAGACCAAAGGTCCACCTAGCCCAGTATCCTGTCTTCTGACAATGGCCAATGCTAGGTGCCCCGGAGGGAATGAACAGAACAGGCAACCATCAAGGGATCCATCCCTGTCGCCCGTTGCCAGTAGATGCAATTCTCAAAGTTATTGCTCCCCAATGGGATTGACACTTTACGTGTTATTTACTCTTTCTTTAAGCAACAGAAGTGGGTTTTTTTAAATAAAATAAATAAATAAATATCATTATGTTATTTTACAAGCCTGGGACTAGAGACTAGGATCCAGATTTTATCTGGCCCAGAACATGTCTTCATAGGGGGAGGAATAGGACTCAATGATTCTTCCCTTCCCCTTCCCTGATCTTTTACAGGCCTGAGCAAGGACTGTGCTATAAATAGTTATGCTTCAGTGGGACTTCCCACATATGCTACAGGATACCATGCAAGCCATACTTCCTGTTGATTCTTCCACATACTGCCATAGGGAACAGTTGCTGACTCAAGGATCAATGAAATACCAAAGTCCTTGTACTAGTGCCAGCAACAGTGATCGCCTCCCCACCAAAGGGAATGGTAAGACAGAATGAAAAGGCACAATCCTTCCCCCACTAACCCAGATGAGCCGAAGGCTTTAGCACCACATAGCGGAGTTTATGTTGTACACTGTAAAATGCTGTCATACGGCTACTCTGGTCCACTTGTATAAAGAGCCCCAGAGGGACTGGATGGGATTTCCAAAAGCACCTACAAAGTGTTGCTAGATCCCATTATATTAATCAGGCTTTGCACAATACTAGGCATCTTTTAACTCCCTATCTCCTGGATTCATATGATTACATGAGAATCTCAGCAAGATTCCAAATTATTTTTAATCTCATGATCTTTAAGACAACCTCAGGATTTTATGAGTGGGACTCATGATTTTTGAATGCTTGGGATTGGCAATACTCCTGAAGGGTAACATTTTCAAAAACATCTAAGTGGTTTATGAGGCTAAGTCCCATTTTCAAAACTGATTTAGGCCCAGATTTGGGAAGGTATGTAGACACCTAAAGCTGCAGATAAATGCCTTGTGGGATTTCCCTTGTGGGACCTTTCCACCTCACTGGGTCCTAAAGCCTGGGTTCCAGACTAAGCCCAAGCATCTACATCATAATTAAACAGTCCCTTAGCCTGAGCCACACAAGCCGAAGTCAGCTGGGACAGGCCAGTAGACACGCACCTCTGACAGCTAAGGCCTTGATCCTGTGGTATCTCTGCCATTGACTTCAGTGGACATAAAATGAGGCCCACACCCCAAACAAAACTTTATTAGACTCCCTACAGTAGTTTGAGCAAGTTAAATTTGTTCAGCTGGTTTGCAATTTAATAAGCCTTTAAGAACGAGATGCAGCTACAGGTTTGTACATTCAAACACAGCCACATTACTACTGATACTGCCGTGCAATAGAACAGTGGCTGGAGCATTGCCCAGTGGAGGAAAACAATATCTTGGGGAAACATCCAGCCGATATCTTACCTGCCTCTTTCTGCTGGTTGTCATGCAGATGCTGGTTACCTTGACACAGTTCGTAATGAATAAGGAAGAATCCCTTGTTCTGACAAACATTCACATTCTCAGGTGGCTTGCTGTGAAAAAGCTGCTACTGTTCACATTAGGATATTGGTGTCTTCATAATATCACTGTTATTCTCACATGAACTTTCAACACTACAGAGAATCCCTTCTGTACATGGTGAGAAAATGTTTCAGGTTGGTTTTTAGGTGCCCAAATCCAAGTGAATTTCAATGAGATTTCTCTTAGGCTCCTTTGAAAATCTCAGCCTTCATCCTTAGTTTCTTTGGATTTTTGGTTAATGTCTGGCTGCTAATCTAGCAATATATATACACCTACAATTACTTGTAACGTGCACTTCTGTAGTACCATTCCATAAACTTGATATTCTATTATATACAAACTACTATCAGGCATTAAGTAGATGGTCACCTACAATATGTAAATGTCTGAAAATTAAAGCTAAATATAATAGATGTGAATTTAGTATGAACAAAGATTATAAAATTCTGGCATCACAGCCCTCATAATATTATTTTCAGTTTCCCATTGAATGTACATCCCATATGGAAGGTTGGTAATGCAATAATTTGCCATGAAAAATACTACATGATTCACTACAAAACTTATTCTACTCTTTTTTAGACAGGTTGCTTCTTTTCATAACAGGAACAAGACACTTATGTACATAACCAAAAAAATACAAAAAAAGATTAAACAAAGGCAATGTAAGGACAAGACAATTTTTATGAGGTCTTTATCCAGCCAGTATCCCATTCCTTTACTGTTTAACATTACAGCCACAAGCACAACACAATACAAAGCGGTGTAACAATGTACTGCTAAGACTGCAATATAAGAAGATTAATTTAAGTAACTGTAGTGAATGCTGGGAACAGTTTATTGACACACACCATGCAGGATGTGTCACAGTTTCAGAAATACCCATGCTAAATAACTGCATGCTGATCCCCTTAAAATGTCACAGTACTCAATGGCCTTCAAAGCTGATCATTTCTTACCAGTCATTCAATGATCACTGAAAAATGGGAGGAAGATCTGTCCTTCATGCGCATACACACAAAAAAGGAGAAAAGTTGTTGGCAGCTTCCAGATGCTTAGCCACAAGCAAAGATACCAACAGTAATAATGGTAAGGTTTCACTGAAAGGACAGATGAAGGAGCATAGTTACAAGAGCTTACTGAGGGAAAGCTAACTTTATTTCTGTCTCTGATCAGATTTTTTTGCTGGTACCAGAATGGTGGTAATCCGACCATTAAATGGATTGTCCAAAAACTCAGAATAGATCTTAAAAAAAACAAAAACCAAAACTAGACTAGGAACATAATTATAGACATGATGCTGTTACTGTTAATAACTACTGAAATTTTACAACCTCTGCTAATTACCCCTTTGTCAGGTATATAAAGGAACCACAGATGCTGCTGTAATACACAGTGATTTTCTCCTTTGCAAGGATCATACTTCTCCAGAATCAATGACATATATGTTCACTTACACTCACACTGTTAATATACACAAGTGAGAAGAGAATCAGTATTTTTAACAAATGTGAAACAGCAGCTGAGACAGACAACACAACCTCCGCAGTTGGACAGATCCATATGTTACACAATGATACAAGCCAGAAAAACAATATAGAGAAGGGGTTTCTCGTGGGTAAATCTTGTTTTCAAAAAACTTCAGATTTAGACCGGATGAAAAAACTTGGCTCAGGGAGAGAAAATGGATGGCAAATACTGACAGTGTAAGAGACAAGGAAAATGTTTTGAGCATATGAACTACACATTAAACCCTAACCTACATCTCTAATTAAGATGTTGAGAACAAAATTAATCAAGACACCAAAAGACATGAAGAGAAGAAATCCTTAAATTGCTTATACACCAATGCTAGGAGTCTGAGTAATTAACAAGAGGAATTGGAATTGCTTATTTATGAGCATAAATTCAATGAAAAAAATCAGCATTACTTAAAACCTGGTGTCACGCTATTTGGAGTGGTATGTGACCGTGAGTGTCAACCTCAGGGCAGACCGTCAAGAAGCAGGGCAGAGATCCCAAACTGGTTGTTCTATAATTAGATTTCACCAACCCAGTAACAAGTGTGAGCTCCTAAAGCACTATAACAGTCTTATCATGGAGTGACAGATAGTCCCCCTAGGCATTTCAGTCTATCTTGCCACCCTGGCAAGCTGGATTTAGTGATAGTTGGTGGCTACACATCAAAGATCACAAAATATTCAGGTTGCTCCCAGTACCAAGAGACCAGTCACTTACCCCAGGGCAATTTGTACCTCAGAACTCATAACCAAAGACAACACTGGTAGCCAATCCTGTAATAAACTAACTAAAGATTTATTAACTAAGTAAAGAAATGGCATAATTATTATGAGGTTAAAGCATGCAAACTTATATACACAAATGAATTACAGTCTATGGTTTTAAAAGGCAAGAAAGTGGTAGTAATCTGTCTGCTCTGAATGTCTTTCAGGGCTGACCCAGGTTGACCTTGTGGATCTGTGCTTCTGTCTCTGCTTCTTGACGGTCTTTCTCTGTCAAAAAGCAAAAAAGAGATGAAAAATGTTCTTGTCAGCTATTCTTATTTCCTTCTTCCAGAATTCAAGCTGATGGGACAAGCCTTTTTGCATGTAGCCTCTTCATCAATATAAATGGGCAATTAAAATCTTTGCACTGTGATGTCCCACCAAGGCCCATTTAGTTTTGATAGCCTTCTTGATAAGCAGGAGATGATCCCTCCTGACAGAGTCACAGTTTCACAGCAAACACTTTTTAACTACAAAGCAAAAACTTAAATATTACCTTATAGCATATGATAAAGATATTATGAGTGAAATTAATGCATGCAGCAATTTACAAGCATTTCATAAACTCTAAATATGAAACATATCGTTATAAATTCAATACCCATCTTAACCATACTAATACACAAGTGAAACAGTCTGGTTTCCAGCAATGAATTTGTCAGTGTTCAGCTGAGATCTAAAACCTTGGCAGGAGTCAGCACTTGGTCTGCCAGCATCACAGGAGAGTCACATGATTGGAAGGTAAATCACTGGTTTTAACTTCAATCTGAGTGACACACCCTGGAGGTCTCAGGCTGCCAATATTAAAACATTTCCCAGAATTCCTAAATCTTATAGATGACACTTTCCTAACTCAGAAAGTGTTGCATCCAACATGGGGAAATTCTATATTATATATCATCTTGAAAGATCACAGAACTAAAAATAAAGGATAGCTTAGGTTCAAGTGATCATGCCTTGACAATATTTGTTATATGCAAACAGGATAAAGTCCCAACCAGTAAGATAGATATAGATATATATATACACACACACACATACACACTTAGTGCTTTAAAAGGGCCAGTTTCACAACCCTGAAAAAACAATTATGAGCCAAATTAGTTAGGACAAAAACAATTGAACAGAAAAATGTGAAAGATAATTGGAAACTTTTTGAGAATATGTTTCTAGCTCTCCAAAAAGCTACAATCTCACAAATGAGAAAGAAGGTCACACTTGTTCAAAACCAACCCGGCCCAGATGGGAAGTATTTATCAAGAATATATTTTAAAAATATGTAATAAATGGCAGAAAGGAGACGTAGATAGTAATGAATATAAATCAGAAACTAGGATTTGTAGAAAACTGATAGAAGCAAAAGGAGACAAGGAGAAATCATCTTGCCTAATGACCTGAAACAGGTTTGATAGCCATTGCCCTTTACTTGATTTCCATTTAGCCATTATCATGTTTCACAAAATCTTAGTGTAGAAATTAATTCAAATTAGTTTGGCTGTGGATCACATGGTTTGAAAACTGGCCTGAAAGTGATAAACATAAGGATCATGGTAAATGGCAAAGTATGACGTTTGGATCCTGTGGCCAACAGAATCCTTCACATTCGTTATTAGGTTTAATCTTATTTAGTTTATTAGCGATCTGTGAGAAGAACACAAGTTACTCTCCTATTCCCAAAGAAGATATAAAATGCAATATCCCATCCTTAAAATAGCAGAACTACAGTGCTGTACTTTATAAAGCTTTTCATAATAACCTGTGAAGCTTTTAATACAATACTCAAGCCTCCTCTAATATTCAGCTATTAAGCAACACCTACAATTGGTGTAAGATCACTTAGATCAAAAGTCTTTTGCAAGCAGTCTTTATTTTTGCTTTTATTTCATCCTTCTGCCTATACACACACAGCTTTTTTACAATATTGATTAAAAGGGTATAAAGTGTTCACTCTGAGCAATTTACTGAATGACTAGACATTGTGAACCCTACACAGTAGACTTGAAGACTAAGACTACGGATTGCAGAAAATTATTAAAACTCCTTAAGTGTATATTGGCATTCAGAATGCATTCCCTCATTCTCAACCCCCTGGATACCATTCTGTTTTAAGGTATGTGGCCAAATGCTCTGTTCCAATTTGCAAAAAATGAATTAGAAGCACAAATCCCTTTGACTTTTAATGGGACTCATGCTACTAAGGTACTTAGGAAAATCCCAAACAAAAGAAGGAGCAGTGAGGGAAGCAAACAGGATTGTTGAGTTCATCTGCCAGGTTCAGAGGGAAATGTTAAACCACTTAGTAACCACTTTGTGTAGCTACACTAAGATTATGAAGGCACCTTTGCTATCCATAACAATTCATAACTGTGCATGCTAAGATATATAGCTCCTGTTTTCAACTTGCATGGAGCATCTAGTTTAAAGTGAGTGGCTGTAAAATCCCAGATTTTTACATTTTGTACATGTGCCTGGCTGTAATATTTTTCAATGGACTTTGTAGATTGCCACGTATTCGCAGGGGCGAAAGGAAATGCAGGTCTGTTATTTACCAGGCTGCACGTGGCAACAGACTATATAGGTAAGAGATGCAAGGAGAGTATGGGTCACGAGGCAGACTGCAGACACACACACACACAACTAAAATCAATCAATTTAAAATTTTATTGGGGATAGTTACAAGGGGTAAGAGAGCAGCTTATGATTAGCTAATAGAGTTAACAAAACCTAAAACACACAATGCCTAAAATATCTACTAACAATATTTACAAACAAAATGCAGCATTTAGTAATAACTGATACTTACAAATACAAACCAACACATCACGACCGGCAAACGTAGAAGCTCTATTTGAAACACGTGAGCTGAGAGAGAGGCTTCGAGGTGATCAGGCTCGGTTACGGCATACACGGCATACACGGGATACACAGGACACGTTTTCTCCTCTCTCTGCCTGCACATGGCAGGGCAACCCCTAAAATACCCACTATGACATCACAGAAGTGTCATAGTGGACAGACCCCAAAACCTGTGTGTGTTCGCCTCTGATTGGCACAAGCAATGTTTACACCAAATAGGGGAGCAGGTGCCAAAAGGTCTGGCTTCGCCCCCAAAAGGTGAGGTAATGCATATTGTTGTAGAATGGGTCCAATACTGAATGACAAAAGAAGAGGCCAGGGCAATACCGGTCTGGCAAGTGATACAGGATGCAGACAGGAACCCATTTCAACAGACTTCTCATGGCCTGACAGTCTGGGAAATTGAAGTTCTCTATGTAGCTTCAGAACAGGTGTCAAATGGGCATGAACAGTGCAAATTTCACCACAGTGACTTATCAAAGTGCTTCAATGCTGCCTTGGCTGGACCACATCTAGGGCAGTTCTGTCTCTAAAACCATTTAATCTTTGGCCTCTCTGCTTACACTACCAACAAACATGTTAATTAGTGCTAAATGAGATATGTGTATGTTAATGTGGACACCAGTCTACCATGAACTTGAGTGCCAGACTCCTTTCACAGAGGCCACACACAGCCATTAGACAGTAATAAACTGTTATAATTAATCATTTTCATTAGAGTATCACATAGAGGCCCCTTGTGCCAGGCACTGTACAAAGATGTAAGTAACACTCACTTCATGAAAGATCTTAATACTGTCTTGTCTATTTGGAATGCATCTCCAATTTACAGATTTGGAACTGAGGAAGAGAGAGATTAAGTGATGTGCCCTGGTTTATTCTGTGGCAGAGCTAGAAATTGACACAGACCTCCTGAATCCTAGTCCAGTGTCCTTACCACAAGGCCATCCTTTCTCTCATTTCATGGAATTACAACGCTCTAAAATAGCTGACTCCTTCTCTACTACTCTCTATAGGAGTTATTTTTTTGTTTGTTTGTAATCATTGAGCTTCATAGATTATAGATTTTCCTCATGGGAAGAGGCTGAATTTCAAATGTCACTATAATAATTTGAGTACTTGGATTACTATACATGTGGGAATGTTATAATCATAAATTCTGAGGAAGAACAACTGGAGTATTTGTGAGAAAAGCAGATGCACGGATATATGGAGGGTGTCAGTTTTCTACTTTGGGCTCTAATTTTCAATTTGTAGCAGAGTAAATAAGTGAAGCCATGAATATCTTCCACAATTGTTCAGAGTCCCAAAAAGTGCACTTAAAACTGCTCTACTGATGAGAGTGAATGGAATTCTGAAACTGACTTACATTGAAACATAGAATTTGATTCACTTTGCAAGTCACATGATTAGAAAGTGTTAAGGAATCTCAAACAAAGTCTCTTAAAACTTGATTCATTCAATTAGTTTAATTTTTCAGAATGGGCAGGTGGAAATCATACAAGCCATAGGACTGTAATTTGTGTAATATGCATGCACACATACTGTACTCATGGGCAGAAAGGTTCTAAGAGCACTTTTATGTCAGCTGTTTAGTGAAAACTTGTTTATTTCTCTTTAATGCCCAATGTGAAGATTGCACAGATGAGATGCCACTGGGAAATTAGTTTACATCTTATGTTTCTCTGAAGATTGAGAGCATCTTCTCAAATATTTCTCATGATCTCAAACTGAGAGCTATAATTATAAGATTTCCATATTCCAGAGTCACAAAAAGTGGACACTGCCAGAGGGGAAGTGCAGTTGGGGCTGCTGGAGAGGTGGGAGAGTACTGGGAGGGGTATTTGGAGGGTGCTTGAAGGAGTACTTACAGAAGGGGTACTCACTGGAGGTGGTGGGCAGTGTCATTCCCTGTCATGATGACAGAGTGGCTGGCGCAAGCCCAGGACACAGTGTCAGCCATCAGTCAGCACCTCCCTGCAGGATCCCACTCCTCAGGGCTGGGAGCCAGGGCCTGGATGGGTGGGATCCTGCTGCTACCAAGGGAATGGACCAGTCAGCTACAGCTGCATGGGAGGGACCAACTGGGAAGCAGACCAATCAGGGCTCTTTCTGAGATGCAGCTTGTCTGCTCTGCAAAAGTCCTGGACATTTCCTGTTATTTGAAAACTCCACTCGGATAAAGGACAGAACCTCAGTAAAAAGGCAATGTCTGGGAAAACCCGGATGTCTGATAACCCTATTTAATTAGTACGACAAATGTCTTTGATAGTTCCTCAAAGTTTATAGTTTGCTGCAGTTCTCATGTTGCTAATTTGTGTGTAGTGTTCTACAGCACCCGAAAAGCCAGCTCGGTTCTGATGTAATTTGATGCAGTGTGTCTGGAAACAAAGAAGCCAAAAGCACAAAGAATATTTTAGCAATACCATTTGCGCTATAACTTCTATTCAACATTTTCAACTGTGGCTCTTCCATTTTGTGGGTCAGTCAGAACTCTTAATGGCCAGATGCTGCCCTCACATATATTTCTGCAATGTGCAATGACTTCTGTGGATGATATGCACTGAGAGGTGAGGTCAGAATTCATCCTATAGATTAGTTCACATTATCTAGGAAACTCACCCACACTTCTGAATGATAAAAGACAAAAACAACACCACATCACCTATGGGTGAACACTTTTCCAAAAGCAATCACTCTGTATCTGACCGATCAGCCCACAGTCTCAAAGGAAACTTGCACAACACAAGCCTGGGAGCTTAAATTCATTACGATGCTAGACACTAAAAATCATGGACTGAATGGAGACACTGGATTTATGGCTTATTAAACAACCTATAATCCACTAACAACCCTCACAGATGCTTCTCCACTCTTCCTTTCCTCCCTATGACTGGAGAGGTGTTAACAGGCCACTTCACCTTGAATGGTCTCTTGAAATATGTGTTAACTACTTATGCTAAGCAATCTGTTCCATCTTGTAGTTAGCTGTGACATTCTGAGACTTCCCAGACTTGAAGAACTCTGGGCTTGTCTCCACTTACCGCTGGATCGATGCTGCGGCAATCGATCCACCAGGGGTTGATTTAGTGGGTTAGTGAAGACTCGCTAAATCGACCACAGATTGCTCTCCCATCGACTCTGGTTCTCCACTGGAATGAGAAGAAGAAAGGGAGTCGATGGGAGAGCATCGCCCATTGACATAGCATAATGTGGACCCCACGGTAAGATCTAAGCTATGTCGACTTCCTTACGCTACTAACGTAACTCACATTGCGCAGCTTAGATTGACCTTCCTCTGTAGTTAGACCTGCCCTCTGTGTAAGCTCAAAAGCTTGTCTCTCTCACCAACAGAAGTTGGTCCAATTAAAGATATCACCTCACCCACCTTGTCTATCTAATACCCAATGATCCACACAGCTACAACACCACTGCACACAGACTTCTTTTGTCATCTTGTGCAAATCATTTAATTTCCTTTTGCTTCACTTCCCCACCTGGAAAACTGAGATAATATAATTCTCTCTCATCATATACTTTGATTGTAAGCATTCCTGGGCCCCATACTTCTTGTCGGGGCACCTCTCAGCCACATAAACCTAAGAGCTCCAGGGCCAGACCCAGCCCTGGGAGTTTCTACATGACCTAAGAGTTAAATCCAGAATCCACTGAAGTCAGTGGGAGTTTTTGCCAATGAGCTCAGTGTGATCAGGATTTAGCCTTAATATATAAGTAAAAGGGGCTTTAAGCATTCCCTGGGATCTCTTGTAGTCCTTCTACACTGGGATGAAATCATAATGCATTACTACTGAAGATAAAAGGTGCTGTCTTGAAAGATGGTACATCAAAATAAATAGAACAGTTCCTCTCATTTGCGCTGGTAGGAATTTCCCTTGACAACATATTGTGATAAAATGAATTTCTGTATTCCTTGTATGCCACAGAAATGTCCCACTCCCGTTCCCTGCTACACACACACACACACACACACACACACACACACACACACACACACCCACCCCTATTAGAGCTGGTTAAATGCCAGAAAAAATATTTGCAGAATAGTTTCCATGACTGCTATTTGCCAAATAACTTCTTAAAACAAATAGCATTATTCAGCTACAGAATTGGTCAATTATTTATTTTATAAATACCAAAACAGTAATTCATATTAGTTATTCGACAGAAAACTGGCAATATTTGCTGAACAATGAATATTGGTAAATATTCAACCAGCTTCACAGGTACACACACAATCACATGATTATTTGTTAGAGTAGCTATATGATAAATATGTTATATAAAATGAAATAAGGCCCTGATCCTGCGCCACTGAAGTCTGTAGGTGTCTTGTGGTTAGTGTTTATCTGAATGAGTGGAATCAGGCCTTAAACTAATCCTAATATAATGAAGTTTTTCCATTTACTCTAATACACATTAGATCACGTCCTGAGGCCCACAATGTACTTAAGCACAAGCCTAATTTAAGCAAGAGATTAGTCCCACTGAAGTCAATAGCACATTGAATCCCTAAAGTTAGGTATGTGCTTAAGTACATTACTGGATTGGGGCCTAAATGTCCTTGAAATACACAGAATTATTTAAAAGAAAGGACAGTGTCTGAATTTGCTGAATTATTTAAACCAATACACCAGTCTTCAATAAATAGTTAGGCTGAATGCCAAGTTCCTTCTTTGTAGAATTATATTTTCACTGCAAGACTTGCTTTTTGCAGCAGCTTTGCTTGTAGTGCAGTAATATTTGTAACCTTACCAAAATTACCTAGAATTCTTTAGTCTTTGGTATGTCACAATGTGAAGCTAATTATATTTGTTATTTACACAAAAAAATTCACTTTAGAATAATTCTAGACTGTGAATTAGATTTCCATTTTCCTTCCTGCATCTATTTCCATTTCCCAGACTCACTCTATTCCCACTGGTCAACGGGATCTCTAAATGGTTTTTGTTATAGTGGAGTTCAAAGTCAATTACAGATCCATTCATATCACTAAAATTTAAAGATGCCAGTCAATACATTTTTAAAAAGGAACAAAAGTATTGTGAGTTCAGTCCTTAAGGGGGTCATTTAGGGGTAAATATCTGTCTGGGGATTGGTCCTGCTTTGAGCAGGGGGTTGGACTAGATGACCTCCTGAGGTCCCTTCCAACCTTGATACTCTATGATTCTATGAAAAGCAGGGATAATGGACAGCCAGAGTGAGACCTAAGGAGAAAAGGGGTAAGGAGGAGAAACATAAGCCTATATATAAAGTTGTACATTTCAGTAGCTAACCCTCATTTCTGCAGTAGCCATAGCCACAGAAAAACTGAATACTAGGAGCCCTGAATATTGGACCTGAAAGTATCAATGAGTGATGGTCTCCTGCTGTAATCAAATTATTTCTGAGTGTCTAGTAGAGTTCACACAATTCTGGTATATTTAAGGCTATGTCTACACTATGGACTTTACAGGGCCACAGCTGTACTGCTCCAGCTATGCTGCTGTAAGGCCTCCTGTGTGGCTGCTCTGTGCTGGCGGTAGAGAGCTCTCCTGTTGGCATAATTTAACCACCCCCAATGACTGGTGGTAGCTATGTCGTCAGAAGAGTGTCTCCTGCCGACATAGCACTGTCCACACTGGCACTTTTGTCAGTGAAACTTATGTCAGTCAGGGATATGTTTTGCCAAAAGTGCTAGTGTAGACGAATGCTTCCGTCCCTCCATCTCTGCACTCCATCTTTAAATCGGTAAGAATTCTTCTTTTCTATGAGAGTAGCCTTTTTTCCAGAGTTGAATCTAAACTTTTGGCCATTCTTGTTTTTCTCAATCTAATTTAAAATCATTTTTAGACTAAAACTACATGGTTTTAATCCTAGGGGAGGGGAAGAGGATAACATTCTTTGAAGAGTTTCAGCTGAAAAAGTGCCTCTGCAATCTAGCCTTTTTATGGGTTAGTGAACATATACATTGAATAAGGTGCTTTAAAGCTATGATGTTTTGCCACTTCTGAAATCTGGAATACTTGGATCTTGCTGCACAGCAAGGGGCATATTGTTACAGAAATGTAGGTAGGTGACCAATAAATCCTGAGCTAAAATGTATTTATTATGGAAGTTGAAGAGAAAGAAAAACTACTTTCTGACTCCTGCAGGACTCCCTTAAGTGAAATTTCACTACACTGGCAATAGTCAACACAGGCTGTGGCATGGGGCCCTGATGCAAAGTCCATCCAGGGAGAGTTTGCAGTGAAAAGGCAACTGCAAGCCCTCCTCAAAAGCCAGCAAGCCAGTGGTTTCCCCAGGAATTGAAATTAGGGGAGGTGTTCGAATTTACAGAGGGGGGTGTCAGGACCAAAGAGATATGAATAAAGTAAACGTTTTGTTAGGATGATGCAAATTTAACATAAGAATAATGCAAGTTACACCAAAACGCATTACAGGTCTAGATTTCTAAAAAAATATAAATTAAAAAAAAAATTAATTTAAACTGACTTTTGAAAAGTAAGGGAAGTCTTCTCATGGATCAGTAACTGGTTAAAAGGGTGGGAATAAATTACCACTTTTCAGAATGGAGAGAGATGAATAGTGGTATCCTTGAGGGGTCAGTACTGGGACCAGTACTGTTCAACATATTCATCTGGAAAAATGAGTAAACAGTGAGGTGACAAAATTTGCAGATGATACAAAACTATTCAAGATAGTTAAGTCCCAGGCAGACTGCGAAGAGCTACAAAGGGATCTCACAAAACTGGGTGACTGGCAACAAAATGGCAAATTAAATTCAATGTTGATAAATGCAAAGTAATGCACATGGGAAAGCAATCTCAACTATACATACAAAGTGATGGCATCTGAATTAGCTGTTAACACTCATGAAAGAGATCTTGGAGTCATTGTGGATAGTTCTCTGAAAACATCCACTCAATGTGCAGCAGCAGTCAATAAGCAAACAATGTTGGGAATCATTAAGAAAGAAGAGATAATAAGACAGAAAATGAATCAAATTGCCTCTAAATAAATCCATGGTACGTGCACACTTGAATACTGTGTGCAGATCTGGTCACCCATCCTAAAAATATATATATTGGAATTGGAAAAGGTACAGAGATGGCAACTAAAATGATCAGGGGTATGAAACAGGAGGAGAGATTAAAATGACTGGGAATTTTCGTTTAGAAAAGAGATGACTAATGGGGATATGATAGAGGTCTACAAAATCTTGACTGGTGTGAAGAAAGTGAATAAGGAAATTTTATTTAATCCTTCACATAACAGAAAGAACTAGCAGTTCACCCAATGAAATTAATAGCAGCAGGTTTTAAAAAAACAAAAGGAGTACTTCTTCACACAATATAAAGTCAACCCAGGGAAACTCTTTGCCAGGGGATGCTGTGAAGACCAAAACTATAACAAGGATTATAAAAAGAACTAGATAAATTCCTGGAAACAGGTCCATCTGGGGAGAGGATGGAGAGGTCTCCAGGATGGGGGAGGGATGCAATACCATGCTCTGAGTGTCCCTAGCCTGTTTGCCAGAAGCTGGGAATGGGCAACAGGGGATGGAACTCACTTGATGATTACCTGTTCTTGTTCGTTCTTCATCCTCTCTGAAAGCTCCATATAGGCCCATGCCTGCAGCGATTAGCCAGTGGCCTGACCACTGTTGTAAGACAGGGCACTGGGGCTATATGGAGCATTGGTCTGACCCAGTATGACCATTCTTATGTAAAAGTTAATTATATAATAAAAATGTTTAGTACAGAAACTCCCCAATATAATGACCTCCCAAGATAGCAACAATGTGAGATAACACCTTGGCAAATAATGCATTTTAAAAATCTGGCCTACTAGGAAACATATTTATATAAGTTTCCATTCCCAGTCACAAATCTAGCATTCTGGAGCAAAGTGACTAAAATATAGTCCAACAAACAAATGTTTATTTAACGTGCCCCTCATCTTTCCCTCCACCGCACTTCACTCACCGGTGTTGTCCTTGGTCAGTGGAGAGTAAACTCAGAGTTCAGAGGTGCTTTCATGTGAGTACATCTTCCAGGTGGGGGACAAGAAGGCACCTTGCTTGTTCCTCCAGCTGCTCACTGTTTGCTCTGGCCCCGGCTGTTTGTTGTGCTACTGTTCACTCCACCACTCTGTTGCCAATGGACCTGCGCAGTCACTGTCTGCTGCCACCTGCCACTGTGACCTCTGCGAATTGGTCTCTTGAGGTTCCGCCAGCTCTCAGTGATTTCAGCTGAGCTCTCAATGCAGGAACCCCACCGCTAGTGCAGTCTGGGCTGTCTCTTACACAAAAACATTGTACCCACAGGAACACTGTCCCCACAACAGGTCTAAGCACTTAGACCTGATTGTCAGTGATTTCAGCTGCAGTGGTCACTTAACAGAACAAAAGACTATCTATGGAGCCTAATCAGCTCTGTCTTTAAACAGTGGAGAGGGACAGGTCCCCACCCTCTCTCTTGATGCCTTCAAATCATCACAGGATACAGTTCTACTGCCCTTTACTCATACAATAACAACAACATTTCATCCCCCATACCCCCCCACCATTCAAGTGGTTTGTAACCCAACCCCATCCAAAAATCTATCACTTGGACAACACAGCTGTTTGCTGGATACCTAGGTAGATTAGGTGTGAATGTAAATATGATCTGACCCTGAAACCTTTCCCTGCAGCCCCAGCTCATCACTAGATGTCAGGGAGAGCTCATTTAGACTTTGCTTACAGATAATCATTTGAAATTGTTAGGTTGGCCAACATCACCAAAATTAATGCATTGACATCATAAAAAACAACAGCTGCATAAGGAAGCAAGGAAGCTAGTCTATGTTCATACTTTTCAAATCTATTATACTTTTTCAGATACACACATTTTATCACACACTGTATAAGCTTTTAAAGTGTGTATTAATATTTCAGTTTAAATTCAGATTTCCAATCAGTCACTAAATTGGTATGTAACTAGCTCACAAAACTGGGGGGGGGGTGTTGGGGAAATTCAGGGGGGGTGTAGGGAAATCACTGCAGCAAGCCAATGCAACACGAAGAAGTGAGCAGCACTGGCTAGATATTGGTCATGACAAAAGCACAAATCTGGTAGAGGGACTCCTCTGGGAGGCAAGCAGCTGCTATTTGTACTTCTCTGCACCAGAAGGAGTAAATCTAGTACCTTGTGCTTAACCCCTGACAAAGTTGCATGGCCACAAAGATTAAATGGATGAGGGAGAAGGCAATTTTAATCTTCTGCAGGGTTTCCACAGAAGTCTGGCCACTGGAGGTTTCAGAAGGAATGCACTGAATCAGTATACACTCTAGCAGCTACCCTGCCCGGCCCCTCATCAACCAGCACTGCCTGAAGACACAACAGCATTAGCCCCTGAAGCACTCCAAGCACAGCATGCATTATACCTTTGATATTGAAACAGATTAACAAACACAGCTAGCTTCCATGTAGACCTTATCAAGATATTTAACAAAATCTAGCCACCAAGTTTTGAAGCCATGGCTCTGGAACAGAAGTGGGTTGGGAGTTTGTGGGGTGCGGGGGGAGGGAGAGGGAGAGGAGGAGACTGGACACAACAGAGTAGGCAGAAAGTAACTGTAAAACGTGCAAGAGATTTCCAGAGGAGACAGCCTTAGCATCCTTTTGTGCTGGATTGGCTCCCTTTTGGCTTTCCAAGAGTTGTTGCCTATGGGCTACAAGGTTACCAAGTTGGAATCTTGGCAGCTGTTCCCTGCAGAATACATACAACCTAAGTTCAGCTGCAGAACGGGAATGCTTCTAATTAATTTTGTTTTATTGTTTGGCCACCAGCAGTAACTGTGAGTCTTGGAGCACATCTGTACAAATGTGGCTTCAACTTCTATGAGTTATTTGAGATCCATAAAAATAAAAGAATTAAGAAAGCCACAGGAAGTTCAGATGTCTTGCACAATGAGACAAGCTCTCCCCCTGCTCATTCAGGCATGAGGACAACCTTCTTGTGATGGAATTGTTGGATTGCCACCGTTCAAGGGGGAAAGCAGGATATGATGAGAACTCACAGAACTCAGCTCTACAAGGTTTCTTTGAATACTGTCACACGGAGGAGGAGCGGTACAGAAGCCAGTTAAGGAGCATGTGGCAGCATGATACCCACTGAAGCAGTAAGCTGGACTGGAGCTGTGAGCTAGAGCACACAGAGGGGGCCAAAGAGGTTCAGGAGCTAGCATGGAGAAAGATAATCCTAGTCTCTGTAGTTCTTGAGAGTTTATGAGGGCCAAACTTCCTGTTATCTTGTGGGGTAGTAAGCCCACAATCACAATGGAAAAGTTCTTTGGAAACTCTGAGTGCAAAGATGCAGGGTTTCCCATCCCTTGTAAAGAGATAGCTTGATGAAGTCATAATACTAACCTCAGTGAAAAAACATTAGTTTGCGACATCAGCCACTTTCATAAAATGCCAGGCTGTATCACTTAAATATGGATGTGGGCCCTCTCCTATAATGAAGAGAACTAGTCCTTTGAGTTCTTCCTAAAGAAGAGGAAGCTGCTTCTAAACTGCTCAAATATGGCCATAAGAAAGAAAGATGAAAGCCGAAGCATGTTTTTACTTTAATACAAAACTTGCAATGATTTTTCATTTGTAACTCAAAAGGTTCCACATCAGAAACAGTATTTTATCTGCATAGTGCCGTCTTGAAAAATATCAAAGTTGTTTACAAATATGATTACAAGTGAAGCTTAAAAACATTTAACACAGTTAAAACAATGAATTGAAACTGATTTTCCATAGCAAGACATAATGTGATTTCAAACCCTGCAAGGGAACTGGAAGGAAAAACACAATGTTTTAAGGCAGCTGGAGTGCCTGGACTTGGTTTTCAAACATTGAGGGTCAACTTAATTGTATTCATTCAAACATTACATTTTGGACAAACACTGTTATAGAGATTAAATGAAATCAGGTGTAGAAACATTGCAACATCTGTGTCATCTACACAGCAGTAATGTTTGAATTTCTAACTCTAGAATAATATCCATTAGTGAAGCACTACAGACAGCAAATACTCAACCAAGGAGATAACCCTGAAGCAGCCTATTAGAAAGAGGGCCAAGTGAGATAGGGATAAATGGCAAAATCATGCAAATTATCTGAACATAAGAACG
>NC_133777.1:20894586-20936274 GCF_003597395.2 Chelonoidis abingdonii
TCCACTTTCTCCACATCACTCATGATTTTATATACCTCTATCATATCCCCTCTTAGTCTCCTCTTTTCCAAGCTGAAGAATCCTAGCCTCTTAAATCTCTCCTGACAACTATATATAACAATTATGTAACAATGCAATGCACCTCAGATAACTTAACTTGTATGATATACATATACACACATAAGTATAGGAATGAACGGATAGGCCGAACCATACAATATGTCCAGTAAAGATGGCTGTGTATCAATATCAAAAGTAAAAAACATATCGAGCAATAATGTCCATAAATGTTTGATCACTTAAAAGATCAGTTTGATCTAAGCTGGGATGAAATTGGTGGAAGTATTTCCCCCTCCCCCAAATATTCTGAATTAAATTATAAACTGAAATGTTTCATGTGGTTTTCCAGATTTTTTTTTAAATGGTGAGTGAGCATTTTTCACAGATCAGTTTGAGAAATACTATTGTAGTTTAAAATATCAAAAATTTATATTTGTAGAGAGAAGACGAGGAGGAATAAAACTACCCACTGATAGGTACTCAGACACGAACACCAGGTCAGGTGGGAATGAGTGCAGCCAGGGTGTACTCAGTCTGGTTTTACCAACAGAGGTGGTTGCAGACATGTTCTAGGCTCTGCTCCATGAAGATCCCCCATCCCCTAGTCTAACCAGGGTGGAGGCCCAAGCTCGGGCACTGAGGTGAGGTGCTCAGGTATCCGCAGATGTTGTGGTCCAGATGAAAGCAATCTCCATCAACGCAGTGCTACTCTTTCACATCATGACTGGGGATATTGCAGGACTGTGAACTGTAATTACTCAGGAGACACAGACACATCCCACCAGAAATCATCATCCTGCACCTAGTGATCCATATGGCTGGGGTATCCTTCATAATAGAAGCAGATGACAAAGACAGTAATCTCCTCTAATCCTACCACTGTAAAGTCCTCTTCGTCTCTATACTGTAAGTATGCGGCCATCTCCCGAAAGGAGATGCTGTTTGAAAAGTCACGCGACTTTAAACATGAAAATTGGGCAGACAGAGCAAAAGAAGTGAGTTTGAGGCCAAGGGTATAATTGTTAATACTGGTTACCTTGCTCACATCTATTCACAAAAAGAGCAAAGCAGTTTTCAGCAGAGTGAACTTTCCAAATGATCTTGGCCTCAAAGACAAGAAAATAGAAAGGTCCAAGACAATGGAACACAAGTTAATTTACCTCTAAAGATCTTCAAGATTTTAGGCTTTAAACTATGAAGATAACTCTTACTACTTTTTGCGGGGGAAAAGAGTAAAATTTCTTGTTTCTAAGCATCTCAGAGAGGAATGGCAGTTTGGCAGTAGTTCTGTAACTAGCAGCCAAGTCATCAGGCACGGAATGTTACTTTAATAATGGCTAAATGACAACAGATTTAAAGTCAGCAGGTATATAACCTAGGGACACAGAAGTATTAATTAAATCAGTAAAAGCAGGCAGAAACTCAGGAAGAAAACCCGAACAAGAATTTGGTGAGCACAGATAAGGCTAGAGTTTCTTTTCAAAGCTCAAAGGAATTAACCCCCCGAGGTACAACTAAAGCTGTGAAACAAGCCATCAAAACACTTATTGTCAATCACTGGACAAGATGTACCATAGTCAAAAAGGTGTTTCTGGGTCCTGCGGAAAAATAATAGAATGAATATCTGATATAGGATTATCATTAGTTAGTGACTAAGCAATGAAGTCTTGATGAAGTCCCACAAGGAGGTAATAATAATAAAGGAGAAATTAAAGATTAAAATTCTCAACCCATTTTCCATTTCAAAGACTTCCTTTTTATCAACCTCACTTCTTGACTCCCATTTTACAGTATAAATCTGATACAGCCTGAACTGGCTTCAGGGCCCTGTAGGGAGTAGAAGGGTTGTTGTTAATGGAAGCCAGACCAGCTAGGGCTCAATGTTGCTCCAATCCAGGGAATAAGAGGGTCTATCTCTCACCTTGAGGAAGAAGTGGGACAGAGATTGGAAGATAAAGGCCTCCCAAAGAGAAACCCCCAGGAACTAGCCAAGCTCACAAGAAATCAGACTGTTGTGTTTGCCAGTTCTCTGTTATGTTCATGACATACATATAGAGAAGTTAAAGTTTTTTACTTTATTTTTATCTTTCTGGAAAGTTGCAATGTAACACTACTTCGCTTCTTAGAATCTAGAATCCTAACCTACAAGAAGCAAAAAAGAAAAGAGACCCATTCTGGGTGTTCCCTAAGACAGAGTCACAAGTTGCCTGCCTTGCTCTAGGCTGACTCTTTGCTCAAGACCCAGGCCTGGTCTACACTATGGGGTTAGGTCAAATTTAGATGTGTTAGGTTGATTTAAAAATGACTGCGTCCACACAACCAACCCCATTCCGTCGACCTAAAGGGCTCTTAAAATAGACTTTTGCACTCCTCCCCAGTGAGGAGAGTAGCTCTAAAATCAACCTTGCTGGGTCGAATTTGAGGTAGTGCGGACGCAAATAGACGGTATTGGCCTCTGGCAGCTATCCCAGAGTGCTCCATTGTGACCTCTCTGGACAGCACTTTGAACTCCAATGCACTAGCCAGGTACACAGGAAAATCCCCGGGAACTTTTGAATTTCATTTCCTGTTTGGTCAGCGTGGCGGCAGCACTTGTGACCATGCAGTCCACCCAGAATCGCAAATGAGCTCTAGAATGGACTGAATGGGAGACAATGAATCTGATTGCTATATGGGGAAAAGCATCTATGCAGGGCCAAACTTCGATCAAAAGAAGAAATGCAATATATTTGCCAAAATCTCACAGGGCATGTTGGACAGATGCTACAACAGGGACTCACAGCAGTCCTGTGGGAAAGTTAAGGAGCTCAGGCAAGCCTACCAAAAGACAAAGGAGGCAAATGGTCACTTCGGGTCAGAGCCCCACACGTCACTTCTATGATCAGCTGCATGGCATTCTAGATGGGGACCCTACCATTATCCAACCACTGTCTGTGGACACCTGCAAGGGGTGAGTCTCATGCAACAGGGACGAGGAAGAGGAGAATGTGCAGCAGGCAAATGGTAAATCTGTTCTCCCCAGCAACTAGGACTTTTCATCACCCTGGAGCCAATACCCTCCCAAGGCGGGATCCCTGACCCTGAAGCCGGAGAAGGCACCTCTGGTAGGTTCACATTTGTAACTACAGTACAGGGTTTAAAAGCAATAGTGTTTAATGTTTGATTTGCCCTGAAGAACTGGGATGCATTCACGGCCAGTACAGCTACTGGAAAGGTCCGTTAACATGTTTGGGGATGGAGCGGGAATCCTCCAGGGACATCGCCATGAAGTTCTTCTGGAGGTACTCTGAAAGCGTTTGCAGAAGGTTTCTGGGGAGGACTGCCTTATTTCATCCTCCACGGTAGGACACTGTACCACACCAAGCCAATAGCAAGTATTCTGGAATCATTGCCCCACAAAGCAGGGCAGCGAATGGTCCTGGGTTTTGGTCGCATTCAAGCATTATTTGGTCTATATCTTTCTGTGTTAGCCTCAGTAGAGTGATATCAGTCATGGTTACCTGGTTGAAATCAGGGAATTTTTGTAAGGGAACAGTAAAAGGACCCCATTCATGCTGGGCTGTTTGCGGTTGGGTAAAAGGTATCATCCCAGATAATAGCCATGCGGCAGAGGGGAGAGGTGAAGGGATCATCCTGGAGAATAGCAATGCAGTGGGAGAAGGGGAGAAGGAATCATCCCAGACAATAGCCATGCGGTGCGGGGGGGATAGGTGTGTGCTGCACATCCACCTGAAAACCGCAGCCCCTCATTTTAAATGTGAAACCCAATCCATTGCTTGCTATAGGAAAGGAGGGCGCTGCAGTTTGAAAACATTCCCACATGTTATGAAGGCATAAGAAGACAACCCTGCATACAGGCTTACCATGGCTGCTTGGAAACCGAATTCTGTAGCCCAGCCGTGAGTGATGTGTCACCATACTGGCAGGCACTCAATATAAAAGGCAAAATGCAACCTTGTACCTAAAGCACATGTGCTCTCTGCTGTGAATTGCTTGATTCACTGTGAGAGTGTCTCCCTTTTGTTCTCAAATGTATCATCTTAAATTTTATTCTCCCTTTTTATCTCCCCCCAGGTGCAAATATTTCTATGCTCCCCCTATCATCTCCATCCCTGAGGTTATCACATATTAGAAGATGAAAAAAATGCACTCGTGATGACATATCTTCCGAGCTCATGCAGTCCTCCCACACTGATAGGGCTCAGTTTAATGCATGGAGGCATTCAGTGGCAGAGGCCAGGAAATAATTAAGTGAGCAGAGGCAGGACACGATGCTGAGGCTAATAGGGGAGCAAGTTCCATATCTGCCTCACCCAGATGCCCAAAAAGGCCAGGGGGTGGACAGAGGCTTTGGGCACCCAGCCACTCAGTCTGTCATTGAAACAGTTTGATTTTTAGTGTGGCTACAATAAACAATGTGTCCTTTCCTTCCCTCCTTCCCCACCTCCCCCGGGCTACCTTGTCCGTTATCTCTCTCTCTTTTTTTTTTTTTAAAATTAATAAAGAAAGAATGCATGGTTTCATAACAGTAGTTACTTTATTCTGAAGGGGGGAGGGTGGTTGGCTTACAGGGAATTAAAATCAACAAAGGGGGAGGGTTTGCATCAAGGAGAAACACACGTGAAGCCTGGCCAGTCATGAAACTGGTTTTCAAAGCTTCTCTGATGTGCAGTGTGCCTTGCTGTGCTCTTCTAATCGCCTTGGTGTCTGGCTGCTCAAAACTGGATGCCAGCTGATTTGCCTCAATCTCCCACCTCGCCATAACTGTCTCTCCCTTACTCTCACAGATATTATGGAGCACACAGCAAGCAGCAATAACAATGGGAATGTTGGGTGCGCTGAGGTCTGACCTACTCAGCAAACAGCTCCAGCGAGCTTTTAAACGTCCAAAGGCACATTCTACCACCATTCTGCACTTGCTCAGCCTATAGTTGAACTGCTCCTTACTACTGTCCAGGCTGCCTGTGTATGGCTTCACGAGCCATGGGAACAAGGGGTAGGCTAGGTCCCTGTGGTGGGGCGACTGCCTCACCCCCTGAGAAAAAGGGCTGGAACAGGAGGCCAGAGAGGCTGCACAGGCCAGCAACCAATCAGCAAAGGCCTGTGGAGAGCCAATCAGGGCAAAGGGAGAGACAGACAATCAGTGCCGGGCTGGGTCCTATATAAAGGTGCCTAGCAGAGGGGAAGGCATTCACTCCCTGACTAGCAAGGGAGGAGGACTGGATCCTGAAGTAAGGAGGTAGCACTTTGGACAGAGCAGTGCTGAGCAGGCTCTGGGGGAGCAGAGGAGAGCTCCAGCCCAGTTACCTGCCAAGCTGCAGCCCTTGCTAAAAAGGGTCGAGAATGTGCACAGGGACAAAGGGGAAGTGACCCAGGGAAAATAGGTGGACAAGAGGGGAGCGAAGGAGGGCAGAGAGAGGCTGCTGCTGCTAGAGGGTCCCGGGGTCAGGACCCAGAATAGCAGGTGGGCCTGAGTTCCCCCGCCTTTACACTGCACCCAGCCACAGAGGAGTGTAGCCAAGATAGATTGCAACTGGCTCCTGAAAGAAGGAGTTAGACTTTAGGGTTGTGGTTGGCCACTGAGGCAGGTGCAGGCCAAAGGACACTGCTGAACGGGGAGCAAGGCAGGTCCCAGGGCAGCAGAGCAGATGATGAGCGAGGCACCACACATCAAGGGTGCTCCGCAGGTGACAAGAACTAATTCCCGGAGAGACCAGCAGGAGGTGCCAGCGGTGGTGAGTCATGACCCCGTCACAGTCCCCAAGGATAACTATTGGCATTTCGACATCCCCAACAGTAATTTTCTGATCTGGGAAGTAAGTCCCTTCTTGCAGCTGCTCAAACAGCCCGGAGTTCCTAAAGATGCGAGCGTCATGCACCTTTCCCAGCCATCCCACACTGATGTCGGTGAAATATCCCTTGTGATCCACCAGTGCTTGCAGCACCATTGAGAAGTACCCTTTGCGGTTTATGTGCTGATTGGCAAGGTGGTCCGATGCCAGGATGGGGATATGTGTTCCATCTATCACCCCACAGTTAGAGAGCCCCATTGCAGCAAAGCCATCCACTATGACCTGCACATTTCCCAGAGTCACTACCCGTGATAACAGAATGTCAGTGATGGCATTGGCTACTTAGATCACAGCAACCCCCACAGTAGACTTGCCCACTCCAAACTGATTCCTGACTGACCGATAGCAGTCAAGCGTTGCAAACTTCCACAGTGCTATCGCCACTCGCTTCTTAATTGTCAGGGCAGCGCTCATCTTGGTATTCCTGCACTTCAGAGTGGGGGAAAGCAACTCACAGAGTTCCAGGAAAGTGGCCTTATGCATGCGAAAGTTTTGCAGTCACTGTGAATCACACGATACCTGCAACACTATGCGGTCCCACCTGTCTGTGCTTGTTTGCCTGGCCCAGAATTGGCGTTCCACTGTATCAACCGGCCCAAGTGCCGCCATGATGTCCCAACTGCCAGAGCTCAAGCTTTCAGGAATGTCTGTGTCCATGTCCTCATCAAAATCCTCCTCGTGCTGGCATCTCTTAGCCGGTTCTGCATATACTCCAGGATAATGGGTGAGGTGTTTACAATGTTCTCAACAGCAGCAGCGACGGTGAGCTGAGCGGGCTCCATGCTTGCCATGGCATGGTGTCTGCATGGGTAACCCAGGAAAAAAGGTGTGAAATGATTGTCTGCCGTTGCTTTCACAGAGGCGGGGCAACTGACGACATGTACCCGAAACCACCCGCGACAATGTTTTTGCCCCGTCAGGTATTGGGAGCTTAACCCAGAATTCCAGTGAGCAGTGGAGACTGCGGGAACTGTGGAATAGCTACCCACAGAGCACCACTCTGTAAGTCAATGCTAGCCACAGTAGTGACGACGCACTTGGGCGACTTAATGTGCTTAGTGTGGACATACACAATCGTCTGTATAAAATCGATCTCTAAAAATCGACGTCTATAAAAATCAACCTAATTTTATAGTGTAGACATACCCCCAGATTACAGTTCCCTACAAAACCCCCTAGCCTACATGCAGGACCTGGAAACGCCTTACAAACTTAAAAGCGATAGCTTGTAACTTTAAGATAATTTTCAATACACAGACTGTTTATTTTGTGTATTAAGTTAACAGTACAGACAACCCCCAGGAAAAGGGTAAGTCTGGACACTAACTCGGCCTATATGCACTGTGTGTGGGGTTTCTGCCTAGTCACAGATGGAGTCCCCAGTTATTGATTGCCTGGCATCTTGATTTAATAGCACCAGAAACAGGGCCAGCTCCAGGGTTTTTCCTGCCCCAAGCAGCAAAAAGAAAAAAAAAATGCTGCAATTACGATCTGCAGCTCTACCGCCGCCCCTTCAGTCTTTGGTAGCAATTCAGCAGCAGGTCCTTCACTCCAAGAAGGAGTGAGGGATCCGCCGCCGAATTGCCGCTGAAGACCTGGGCATGCCGCCCCTCACCATTGGCCACCCAAAGCAGCTGCTTGCTGGGCTGGTGCCTGGAGCCAGCCCTGACCAGAAAGAATGACTTGTAAGAGTTAACTAACTTCTTGACAAATTCAGCTATATACAGACAATGTGGGTTATCAATTTAATTTGCAAGCAAATTAAAGTTACCACTACTCATCCTCTGTACGTAAATCTGGCACCTTGCTATTACTTGAAGAAACATTTTGTAACTGGTTAATCTATGTGGGAAAGTAATGCTGTCAACTCCCTAGGTGAGGTGAAAATTAATAAAGGTGACTGTTAAATTGCAGATACATATCCTTTCACATTCAAATGTGTTCTTTAGAGCTAATGATATCAGTTTGGAGCAGGAGTTTATTGTGTTTGCATCTATATATTTATTTTTATTTAAGTGAATTTAATACTGTTAAGGAGCTGGATTTAGAGCAGTAGAAATTGGAAGTGTCTATATACAGAGCAAGTGTACCACCGGCAAGTTTGCTCCCACTTACAACAATGAGCTGGAGGGAACTTTGTTGGTTAGTGGGCCATTCAGTTTCCCTGCACAAAAGCAAAGGTACTTGAGAATTTATTTGGTCAGAACCTGATTGGATCCCGTGATTATTACAATTCCCAAATCCCACCTATTGCCTCCTTTATTCTTATTTTATACATAAAGTGATAAGATGCCTCTGTAAAGTTATGGAATAGTAAACAACACATTCTGAGATTGGAAAGTGAAGAGAGAAATAATGATTTTGAAAATTATATTCCTGATGCTTATTTCTCTGATATATTTTTTTAAAAATTCCCAACAGTATATGAAATACACAAATTTTAGCAAAATGAGACTATAAATGATAACCCAAAGCAGCTATAAATAACTTGGATTCAAGTGGGAATGAAACTTTCTGATTCATTGAGGAAAAAAAACTCTATGTGACAAATTCTGATTTGAATGAAACTCCCAGGCTTCAGTAGAACTCAGAGCAGAACTTGGCTGTAATGATCTAGTTGCTTCTATCCCTCAAGTGAAAACTTTGAAAAAAATTAAGTATAGTCATGTAGAGAAAAAATGAACTAAGGAACCTGCTGCATGTTACTATGAAGGCCCATCTTCTTTCCTAGGCTTTTGAGGAGGAGGTGGAAGAGAGACATAGCTACGCACCCAAACCTATGGAGTATTGATGGTGTTGGTGGATACAATGATAGATTAAAGTAGAATTTACAAAACACAATACAAGTTTCTGAGCTAAATACTTTGCTGGTGTAATGCCATTGAGTTCCATGAAATTACACCATCAATAAATTTGTTATTGTATACATGCTTAGGGGTTAAAATGCATTTAGTAAAGTACAAGAAAGAAAAATTTGGTAATAACAGCAGTAATATTTTTTTACAACACACTACACCCTACTGGACCCTAAATCTGAAGGTTTCCCATGCAAAACAGGAATATTTATTATAGAATATTGAAAGTTCCAATCTTGCCTGCTGCAAATTTGCTTTCCCAAATTATCGCTTGCAATAAAAGCATACATAATTTTCCAAATATACACAGTGGTAGAGCTGAAAAATTTGCCAGTAATGCTTACAATAAATATATATAGTTATCTCAGCATCTACAGTGTTCCCTTGCACTTCCCTTCTCCTAGTGAAAAGAAAGAACTTGAATATTGAGATTAGCTAATGGCAAATCTTCTTTAGTCAACCAATGCAACTGGGCTGAAACCTTGGCCTCATTTATGCTGATGAGACTTTTGATACTGAGTTCAGTGGACCTAGGATTTCACTTTTGTGAGATACTTTAATATCACCTGTCAAGGCTGACTTCTTCACTCTGTCACTCCAAGTGCGGGAAGTGGGGGCCCACAAGGATTCTAAAAATTAATACTTGCCACTCCAGGCTTGTATTAAACTCCCAAGGTTACAGCTTTTCTCTGACCTTGGCCTGGTAATGCTGCCACCACCCAAATGCAAAAAAAACCCCTTGGACCCAGGAAGGAGCACTTGGGAATCCCTCCTTGTGGGGTACGCGCAAGCCCTCACACACACACACACATATCCAGGGAAGAGCTGAGAAAGAAAACAAAAGAAATTGCCACCAGCTAATCAACAGTTTATGCACAAACCTCTTAGGACACCAAAAATCCAATCCTGTTCTTAAAGGTAAAGGTAAATTTTATCAAAAAGAAAGAAAATACATCTGGAATGTAGGGCTTTTGCTAGATTTTAAAAGAGCAATTTCAAAAATCAAGCACCCAAAATAGCTTTCTTGGGGGTTCAGCTTAAAGGTTATAAACAAAAGCATCTGGGGTTAGCACAGAGAAGATCCACAAGTCAAAATAAAAAATAAACCTGATTGTGTCTAACTAAGCATTCCCTATCCAAATAATTTCTTCTAAGTATGGAAGATGAATGTTCATACCTGGTTCAAGCCTCACACAGCATGCTGCTCCTTGTCTCCTTCTCTGGAGAACAACAGACAAAGGGAAAGTTTCTTTCCCAAATTTAAAAATTCTAGCCTTCCCATTGGCTCTTTTGTTCAGGTGCCCACTCCTTTTCTTTTACCTGTGGGCTTGTTAACCCTTTACAGATAAAGCAAGCAGAAAACAGACACCAAGCGGGATTTTACAGCTAACTGGCTGCCAGAGTGTTCATAAACGGGAGTTATCTTCCCCCCCGCCTTCACTCATCATACACACCCCAAATCACAGACAGTGCTGGCCAGCCTGATTCAGGTTGGGTCCACACTGGCTTGGATTTCTTTCTGTAGGTTTAGGAAACAGAGTTAATAAGATTCATGCACCTCTAATTTTCTAATAATTACATGAAGAACTAAACAGTACTTTTTATATTTCAAGAACTACATTTACTTAGAATACAGGGACTTTTTACCCAGCTGATTCTGGGAAACCTTCCTGGGAGAGTGCATCAGTCACTTTGTTAGAGGCTCCTGAAGTGTGTTGTATTTCAAAATCAAAGTCTTGAAGAGCTAAACTGGGGAGCTGGATGACCAAGAGTGGGTGCCCTTGCTGGACCACTGAGGAGAAATACAGGCGCAGTTGCCCTGAACAGTGACAATTCCACTGAAACTACTGAAGTTGTAGCCTTCTTATACATCTGAACATTGAAAGCACTGATAATGCTTTAAATTACAGTACCCAGGTATGACTGGAATTTAGAGTCAATAGAATTACATTAAATAGGGCAACTGACTAAGGGTGAAATCCTAATCCCACTGAAGTCAATAGCAAGACCCTTGCTGACTACAATGGGGCAATAATTTTACCCTAAGTAAAATGCTCTTGCTCCCATTTACGTCATAGAGTTTTGCCATTGAGGTCGACAAGTCAGGAATTGGGACCCAAATCTGTCATGAATAAAGCCAGGTGGATTTGGCCTTAAATGTATAACTATTGAGTATCAACAACTTTATGTGTATTCTTTTTTATTACATATATCTGCAAGACACAGGCAGCTGACTCAGGAGAAGTTATTAGATTTTTTTCTAGATTTTTGGCATTGGCACTTTTTTTTTGCTCTGTTAAAAACGAGAGTGAGAGTGCTATGCTTTTATGTAAAATTCTCTTTTGAAATCTTATGCTGTAAATCAATTAATGAAGAAACAAAAGCGAACTTGCTGCTCTGTCCATCCTTAGGAAAAACTACAATTAAACATCCACAAATCACACTACTCATTTACTCACACCATAAAAATGTGATATTTGAAACAGCTGTTTAAAAACAGTTATCCTTTAAAAATTGCTGTATGAAGACAAATTTAGTCTAAAGTTTGGCTTTGATCTAGAGAGTCCAAAACTCAAAGTTAGATTTTCTCATCAGTAGAAGACTGCTGCTAATGAGGCTTCTGACTAGGATAACCAAGATCAAAACATTTTGGCATGCTAATTATATTTAAATGAAAGTGCTCCCACCTTTATAAGTGCAGATAATGAAGAAAGAGGCTTTAAAATAAATTCTTTATCCAGAAGTAAACTGTATATGTGAATTCAAAGGGATTGTTGAAGGGCAAGTAAAGTGGAGTTTACTTTTGATTCCCTGGAAGTAAACAACTTTGGAGTGCAGTTAAAATACATGAAGGGATACTGGTAATAGGGTATTTGCATTAATGAAAAGATAAATTGTACGTGGATACTTTAAAGGCCTCTTGAGACTTAAAACAATGGAGAGTGACAAATGAAAGAGAGATGCACAAGGGAACTGAAAATATGTTTGGGAAAAATGAAAAGCTTTGGCAGCCCAATTACATAGCAAGCCCAAAGAAATCCCAGAGCCACTAACTAACAAGCAGCTAAGTAAGATGATACACTGCTGGAAAATGGGCATTCATAGTATGGCATCTACTGTCATTCTTGTCATGTCAATTATGTCCCATGATTGTCACAGCTGATTTAACCTATATCTTTCCTATCCCATCTTTCTTTGCAGAAACTGAAGTAGTCAAAGAAAGAAATATAAGGAAGGGAAAAGAGAATTGAATAATTAATTTAGAAAGCAGTGTGCGGTAGATTGAGGTATTACTAATCCAGGCTTCTGGCATAATAAAACATTACTTCCTCTGAGATCCAGCTTTGGTGTGTTTGGAGTGTCACTTAAGTGGCTATACTACTGTACTCTGTGCTTTTATCTTTTTTTTCCTCCATGCAATTTCTTGAATCAGAAAGCTCCCCAGTTCTCAGGCAAGTACTTTGACAAATGGAGGTAACATTTTATGGGCAAAATGAAGCCAGGTAACATTTGCGTGGAGGTTGTTATAGCCAAATTAATGAGGTGTTGGGATTAGCAGACCTTATCTGAAAAGCTCAGAGAACAGTTCTAGCAGTCTTTGCAACGAATAATGTTCCCTACAATCCTCCTCTGAAAACAAGGTCCAGTGTCACAAGATGATGTGTTGGACACTCCCCATAAATCCAATAGCCAGTCCTTTCAGGAAATGTAAGCAATTCAGAGATGAATGCAAAAATAAAAATACCGAACTCTATATCAAAATATAATATAGGGATTGATGTTGGGGCTACCCTGGGTTAAGCTATAGCCTATATGATGTGCGTGCATGGCAGAAGGCTTTCACTGCAGCAGGTACTGGAAGCATTGTGACTGACTCAGCCAGAACTCTTCCCAGGAGTGAAGGAGGCTGCATCTAGTGGCCAACGAGGAAAGAGACAACACAGTAGCCATGTCCTTGTCTCTTCCCGCCTTCTTCCAGGTGTCCATTATCAACACTACATACACTTTGACGTTTTTGCTCACAGAATGGAAAGATGGGTTTGTGGGTGGTACCTGTATAGAGGCAAAAGGGGAGGAGGGAGAAGGAAAGCTTTGCCTCTCTTTTCCACATGCAGAGCCAGCCAAAAGTGGCTTTTAGTGAATAATTTTAAAAAATAATCAGTGGAACTACTTGCATTTAAATTAAGGCTACCACTCTGGCTTGATCCTCCTCTCATTACCAGCAAAAAACCTAATGTAATTCCATTGACTTCAGTGAGTTACTGACAACTTATATTGGGATGAGTAAAATCAAGACAGGCACTCTGTCCTTGACTCATTCCGACGTGCCCAAATATTGCTCAGAGTGAAAAGCCAAACACTGCAAAGGGATTCCACATGTTAGCCCTATGCTGTTAGAAATATCCTGAGTTGTGTGGAACAGAGCTGTAGGAAAGAAGTCATAAGCAGTTCTTCCCTTGGCAGAATTGTGTTGTTGCCTTTAATTTCCTGAGACACTGAGGCTCCAATAAGTGGTTTGAGGAGTCTCTTCCTTTCTCAACAAAACAGTTTTCTCTTCAATAAAGCACTTTCTGATGACAGTCCATACTCTTAACCGCTCTCTGTTACAAGCTGCTGTTAAATAGCAAGATCTCTGGTACAGGAGTAAGTTACATACATTAGGGTAATACTATGGAAAAGATGACAGTGGGACACCTGGAAAAGGTTTGTAAGGAATATTGGCAAGGGCAGAGAAAGTTCCTTCCCATATATTTGCACGAACACCTTGGTCCGCAGATTCTTCAGGGAGAAAGAAGCTTTAAATTTGGTAGGAACTCCTAAAGAACTTCTCCAGTAGATTCTGCCCTGACTATGCCCTGCCCCTGACCAATGGCACTTGCTTACAGAGATTCACTGGCAACATGCAGGGACCTTGCAGTCGCACCACTGCAACCCATTTACAAACAAGCTTCCAACCATTAGGTGGACTGTGCTCTAGTTCACACCAGTGGAAGCCAGCCTAAACCAAGGCTGAACCAAGCCCTGTATCTCTAATCATAATAATAACTGATCCACCTATTTCATAAGGGTTGATTTCCATTTTATTCTCACATCACTTTTCATAACAGGTGCTTAGGCATTTCAACTAATAAGATAGTTACTAAGGCTAAGATTTTGTCACAGAGGTCATGGAATCCATGATTTCCAGAATTTCCGTGACATTTTCTGCTCAGTCCTGGAGCCACGGGGGTGGAGGGGAGGGAGAGGGAGAGAAGGAAACAGGACCCTGGCACTTTCAGCCACCATAGGCAGCAGGGGAGACTGCCTTCCTCCCCATTTTGTCATGGTTATTTTTAGTAAAAGTAAGGGACAGATCACAGGTTTCCATGGATTTTTGTTTATTGCCCATGACCTATCTGTGACTTTTGCTAAAAATAACCATGACAAAATCTTAGCCTTAATACACCTCCACCCTGACATAACGTGACCCGATATAACATGAATTCAGATATAACACGGTAAAGCAGTGCTCCAGGGGGATGGGGCTGCACACTCCGGCAGATCAAAGCAAGTTCGATATAACACGGTTTCACCTATAACACGGTAAGATTTTTTGGCTCCCGAGGACAGCGTTATATCGAGGTAAAGGTGTAGTTACTAATCAGGCTGGATTTGCACAACAGACCCCAGTGTCAGTGGCCAAAGATAATTTGCCTCTCTCTCTGCCTTACAGCCCAGAACAAGTACAGCTAGTGAGGCCTGGGAAAGAAAGGAAGCCTTGAAATATATATTCTATACTCTAGGATTTCAAGGCTCCACATCCCTCCCAGGCCTCACTAGCTGTACAGGGACTGTACACTGGGACTACACATGTGCTTAAAATTAGGCACTTGCTGAAATACCATGCTAAATCAAGATTTTAATTGCTTTAAAATTAGCACTAAATAATGAATTAATTAAATAAAAAGAAGAATACATCAGCAAAATGTATCTCTGAGACTTTCTGCTCATTGAAACAAATTATGTAATTGACATATAGGGTTTCTGTTTCTAATGAGCTGTGTCAACTAAATAAAAAATTAGAATAGATATAAGCCTTCATGCTTCAGAACATAAACCTAATCACTAACACTCCCAGACCAGGAAGAAACATCCCCTATGGGCTGGTTCACTACAATGCTTCATGTCCCTTGGCACTGTCACAGTGGACTACTGGTCTTTTCTGACACGGCAGTTTCTATGCACTTATTTAAGAGGTTTCCGCGATATTTTTAGAAGGACCTCTACCTCTATGTCCTCACATAAGAGGCCTATTTCTTATCCATATCTCTGAAAAGAATGACAGATCTGGTTCCAGATAGTATAAAATGGCTTTTAAAACAAGAGAAAAAGGAGAGAACATCTTTTTAAAGGCCATCTGATGCTGGTGTCTTGTCTCTGTGGCTTGGAGAAAGAATCCTTCTCTATGTCTCATTGTTAACACTGTCTCCATTGACTTAGTACACCACCACCAGGGTGAGAAACTCACATGGTAACAAGATCAGCTGAATATTTTTGTTCTATGCTGGTGCCAAAGTTCATAATCAAGCCTTTACAGGAAAGCTCAGAAAGTTACTTGGCTCCTATTATGACTCTGTTGCATTCAAGCCATGGAGCCCCCATACTTGAAATCAAGATTTTTGAACTAGGAGCTCTTTGCGGTCAGCTCCTAATTTGTGCTCAATGTAGCGATTCCTCTCCTGCAATGAATACCAGAAAGAGACAAAGTGGTAATTCTGCAATATGGGCCACTAGACATTTGGCAGTCATACACAAAAAGAGAACAAGGAGATTGCCTAAAGGTCTGTTGTGTCTGGGTGTACAGAAACCAGCACAAGACCTATGCAGTACTTCGGCTCTAGGCATACAATCTGATGCACAGAATCTGGAAGTACAGAACTGAATGACCAATTAAAATGCACCATAATTTACAGTCTACCCACCTCCTGAACGTAGTAAACTGTAAACATATTTTTAAATGTTAGACTAGGCTATGCAATTATTGGAATCAAAAAGAACAAAAAAATAAAATATAAAACTATACTTAAAGAATAATGAAAATAAATGAATATGATATACCATATACCAAACTAAAAGCAAAGATGAAGCCTTTCTTTCAAGGCTATTGAATAGGAAACGGAAATATCAATATTCTGTTAGGGGAAAAATATTGCTAATCATCAGCTATATGTTCTCTACCGGAAAATTGTCCTCAGATTTCCTTTACTTCTTGGCTGCTATAGAGAAGAACATTATTCCTTCAACATACTGAAAAAAGAACGGTCAGTAAGCAATGAAGTGGAATTGATTATTATTGATCTTGATGACCAGTGTGGTTGTGGTGCTATAATAGGGTTTCTTACCATCCAGGCAGATGTCAGAGGCATTTCCCTCCTCTTCCCCCAACCCTTCAAAAAAAAAAAAAGAAAAAAAAAAGAGGTATTCTTTGGCCTGGTTTTCATTTCAGTCTAGATAATATACTCTAAAAAAATATCCATGTTATTGATTAGATTTTAGACATCTAAAAATTAGTCCCAAGTGCCATTTTTACCAGGTTTTCCATCACTGATATGGATGTTAGATAATATGCACTTTTGGTAACTAGAATAATCAACTACAGACAATTCAAATTATGAATGGTTTGAGTTTGACAAGAGATTTATTCTTAGTCCTTGGTTTCCACAACAAGTTCTAAACTCAAAATGGCCCATTTATACTCAGTGCATAATAAGACTGCCTTAAATTTCCACTTCCCCACAAGAAGGGGCAAAAGCCCCTGTGCAAACATACAAGTGGAGAGGACACGGCTCCCTGCATCCTCCCAGCATGATGCAAGCCTCCATCTATTTCACTTGATTCTCTGTTGATTGTTATTAATCAAGGCTCTTTTTTTTTTTTTTTAAGCAAATATAACATGCACAAAATCAGTGCTTCCTATCACAACTGGTGTCCCTGCAGCGGAATAAAACACCATCCTTGCATCATGTTAAAGCTGCTGAACACAAAGAGCATATTCTGTATATTCTCCAACCCTCTTAACCAGAACAGATGCTATCTACACAAGATATCATGGATGGCTGGAAAGTTTATCCCAAGAATCATCAGGAAATCAAAACCACAAAGGGGAAGGGAAATGTAATACAGCAATTTTTTACTACTACAGCCAACCCACTCTTCATTTGTCCTTGTCAAATGGGATCATCCATTATAATTTTTGAAAACCAATTACATTAGGCGGATAACACAAAACATTTCACTGAATGTTGTACTAAGATAGTATTTTCTAACCTGTTGGCAGAAGACTGAATATTCCCACATACTACAGAAAATTATTTTTCTGCTTCCTGCAGCATAGTACAAAACTAAGTGTTCTTTACCAACTTGTTCTCAGTAGATTTTCAAGTGAAATCATTTTTTACATGTCAGATCCACAATTATTTTAATGTAAGATGCACTTAAATTACACAATTCAATTAAAACTGCTCTCCCATTAAACTGTGTACATAAGTCTCAAAAGAGAGCTGTTTTAAGACCTGATTCTGCAAGCTTCTCTCCACAGATAGACACCCTCACCCCACTCTCAAGACCTGTGCAGAACCTTGTTGGCTCCAAAACTCAGAAGGAAGGGACACAATATAATATGGAATAGATTTATGGATCAGGTGACTCACTTAGACTGTGTACTAATCATTAATCCCTGAAGACCTGATTTAAAGTCTGATTTAGGTCACAAATTAAATGAATTAGGCAGTCTTAGCCTAGAACTTTATGTCTATGGCATTAATCCTGCCAACTGCTCCACATGGATGGACTCCTAATTGGCTTCAATGGATTCCGCAGGGAAGCGGGAATTCACCCATATTGAGCAGCTTGGAGGAGGAAGGCCATAACTCTAGGCTGAGATCAGACTTCTCATCTCACTTGTGACCTGAATCAGACTTTACCCTAGCTCTCCAGGAATTAATGCTCAGTGCCCTGTTTCACAGAAGCACCTAATCCATATCAGTTCATCCCTGGTTAGGTTATTTTCCTTCTTTTTGGTAATAAACATCCAGTTTTGTGACTTCTGCCAAGTAAAATCTCATTTCTGTACATATTAAGCAGTGCCTAGGAAAGCAATAATTCAATGACATTTTTCCTAGTTAAGAAACTAGTGTCCCCCACAGCATCAGATCCAATACAAACTACAAAGTAACATTAAGTATAGAATATTAGCACTTAGGCCCTCTTAGTAGCATAACTTAAAGAGTTAACATTATAAACGGAAATTAAAAAAATATGCTGTCTACTGAATATATGTGGATAAGGTAACATCTGCTACCTTGTTTATGACAAAATGTGTCAAACGTTAGATATGCCAGCATTCATGCACATGTTCTGATGGAAGTTGAAGAATTTGATTATTATTCTTCATGCCGAAAATAAGAGCATTTTTAACTATGCTGTGGCAAAAGAATCTCAGAGTTTAAAATGCTGAAGAGAAAGGAGAAAGGTTTCTTTTCAATGAAAACTGTGCTACTCTTCTCATACCTGATTCTTATAAGTGGCTACAGAACACTCTTTTTTTAACAGAGGTTTTTGGGAGAGACAGGAGGGATGAAATAGTTTGGAAGAAGCTATGGGCTAGACTGTGCCTTTAAGCACTGCCCTGAATAAAGGGTGGTTTGTAAGCTGTATCACTCTAGGGTCAGCCCTTGGAGACAACATGACTCAGATACACACAAGTCACAGTTTTTTATGCTGGGCTTCCTCCTTGCTCCAAGTAGGTTCGAGAGCGTACTAATTTGTTGCTGATCTAGACTAGCAGAAAATTCTGATACTCCCCAAGGCAGTTCAGCTGTGCGGGCTAACATGTAGGAAGGGGTGGAGCCAAGGCTCCACCTATTCCCTGCTTCTCCTCAACCACCTGCTGTGCAGAGGGTGTTAACAGGCACATAGTATGAGACCCAACGCTAGAAATCTGATCAGGGTTGTAAGGGAAGTTCTCACTCTTCAATATAGGTTTAGACTTGGACTATATGGCCTAACAGTCCAAGCCCACAAGATGCTGAGACACTCAACTCCCAATGATTTTACCTTGGTGAATATGAGCCCATTAGAACATAAAAAAGTTCCTGACCAGTAGTCGTGCTTAATGCATTTAGTTATCCTGTCCTTCCATAAGATATATTTTGGCAACCAAGTTCCAGTGTCAGTCTGCCTTATGTTTAAGGAGCACTATTATTCACACATTTAATATATATTAGAGAGAGGGAAAGCTACCTTTGGGTATAGCAAGGAGCATCCCTTTGGTCTCAAGACCCATGATTGCCCAAAGAAGACTGTACGCATGTTGTGGAGAGATATCTGTATTATTTTGTATGGCTACGTTGTATGTGGCAGTTTACCTGTCTATCATTTTGTGTGATCAAATGAGTCTGTGAAAGAAAACCAAGTAGTAAACAAAACAATTAGAGAGAGAAGGTACTTCTAGGGAAAGTATCCAGGGGCTTTAAGAGAAAATGGGGGAGTTATTAATTGGGAAATACTCATCAGCGTAGCCGAAGCAAGGCTATTAAGTTTATTTTCCCCAAGCCTAAGATCAAGAAAACTAAACCATTAAAAACCCCTGCCTAGAAAGGAAGGGCGGGGGTAAGTGGGCAGAAGTTGCTGAGTGGAGGAAGATGCTGCAGGAGAGCCAGATAATGCTGTAGGGGTTGTCTGTCTCTTCCTGCCCAGAAGTAGGAGTGTCCAGGCTGAGCAGACCTTATCAAAACTTGCAAGGAAAAGATAAAGTTGAGGTAAGACTCACTGTGTAGGCCTTTTGTTGTTCTAACTTCCTTCTCGGAATGTTACATACCTTTGGGTGCACCTTTGTGTTGAAGAAGCTGTTTTGAGTCACTAGTCAGCCGCCGGTCACAGGCTCCTGAAGGGAAAAGGTCTTGTAGTCGCAGAATAAATTGGGCTTGTCATTTTTTCACAAGCAGTAGATTGGGATGCACACCCCTTGTTTAAAAGCAGTAGGACCATATGGTTCCACACTGGAGAGAGGGGCTGCAAGAGGATGCATTGGACGGGGGCTGCAAGAGGATGTACACCGCAGCTCATCCTGTAACCATGACACACATCCTGTAGGATACTCTCAGACAAACATTCATTTTAGTGGATTGTACAGCCAAATCCTGAAAGCTTGCCAGATCCAGATCAAACACTTGATGAGAGCTTGGACCAAACTCTGCCCTTGTCCATTCACAGGTGTCAGTAATTCAGTAGTTTGGTCTCACTGGTCTTCACACTCATATTGGGAGACAGGATGTTGACAAATAATGAATCCACAAAACCCTGAAAGGAAATAAAAGGATCATTTACTTTCTGGTTGTATATTTCTATCTTTTAAGATAATCATTATAAGGAAGTCTTGCAGGACTGCCAATGCAGAGCATTGTTTTGATTTTCATTGTCTTACAGTTAAATACCTCAAGTCTGTTTTAGCTTTTGAACCAATTTTTTTTAAATATGACTCATGAGACTCTCTCACTTTATACGGGGGGCAGGAGGGCGAGATATTAAAGTCAGTTCACTAGAATACCTTTCCACATAAATTACATTTGCTTATAGCTGTGAGATTCTTCCATCAGGACTGAAAGGGGACACAAACTTTACTGCCTTCAGGACAAAATCCAAGACCCATCACCTTGCTACAGCTTTCCAATAATGGTAAACAGTGAAAATTAAATTTAAAAAAAATCCCTCTTCCAGGGAAAGAGGGAACATATTAAACACTCCCTATATTTAGCTGCGCTGCTGGAATAGTCAGCTTCTGAAAAATACTCAGATACTAAAGAGAGGAGCATAATATAAATGGATGGACAAATATGGATGTGCAGAAGTGCAAATTTATTTACAAGATATGTGTGCAAAAGTAGCTATTTTTGAAGTTCTTTATACAGCACCATGTCTTAGGGTGTGCCTGCCCTGCAGAGTGAGTGCGGCACTGCAAATACTCCCTGCCTCAGTTTCCCTTCTCAGGAAGCCAATAACATCATTTCAGACATTCTTGATGCTTGACAATACCACCCTCCTTAGGGCTTGTTTATTAAAAAACCTCATAAAAAAGGGGCCATAACATTAAGTCTGAAATAAACAAAAGGTGCTTCTGGCTTTCAGGGTTCCTCCAAAGCCTGCCCTTGAAGTTCTGTTCCCAGTCCCCTCAGGGTTCTCTCTCAGACTCTCTCTCTCTCTCTCCTTATGGCATTAGCCTCAGCTCTCCTCCTGGAACTTGGGTAGTTTACACAAATGATATCCCTCCCCTTACCAGAAGTTAAATTGCAACCAAGCTCCAGGAAGAGGGCTGTTATCTCCCTCAGCTGACCTCACTTGGTCCTCTGGCTCAGAGGGCTTTTCAGCCTTCTCCTGGTGGTATCTGCTCCCTGCTAACTCTGGGCCCTGCAAGAGCCTTCTTGCTCCCTGCACCGTCTAGGCATCTGCCCTGCTATGAAACAGAAGGCAGCATTTATGCTGGCCCTTTACTCAGCTCTCTCATTGTCTGGGTGAGAGGGGAGCCCTCTCCATCCTCTCTGCAAGGCTCCAGGTCCTTAAAGATACAGTAACAGAATTCACTCTAAGTGCTACTTCTTCTCAGGATCCCTTATCCCTTTCCTCTCTCCCTGTATCTCTTCAGGCTTTGTGTATCAGACTACTGAGAGCCATGCCACGTGAGAGGGAGGACTGACCAGTATGCAGTACTACCTTTAAGGGGCAGACTACCCAATCATACACTAACTGTATGGTGCTGTACAGTGGGTGGGCTAGGTTAAAACAATGATAAAATCCCTACCTCTTCAGGTTTACCATCTGAGGACACTAGTACAAATAGCAGCAGCACCTTCCTTATTATCCAACTGGATCCATAACTATCAATTCCACTTCATTCCCTATTCCTTTTGCAGTGTGTGGAAGGAACAACTTTCTTTTCCAGTGATGCCGAACAGCAAAGGAAAATACTGTACACAGTGCTGGGGCCACCCAGAGCCACTTGCTCGCTAATCTTTTAAAAACGTCTAAGTTTTACTTTTATGATGCAGATTGGGCCTTGTAGAATGTGAATTGCTGTCAGCCACGAAGGAATGCTTCAGTTCTGCAGACAACTCTACATGGGAAGACCCTGCATGCACATGGAGCTTCACTGACATCAGCTCACACTTTCATTGTGTTTGTATAGTGGCTACAAGAAGGACGAATGGGGCCCACACAGGCATTACTGCAATACAAATAACAAACAACTCATTGCAGGATCACAGGCTGTAGGTACATTACTCCCTGTACGTCATGATGTCTTTTTTAACCAACTCTGAACAAGACTTAGAGTAGCTGACTTCCGCTCCTCAACCAAAGTTCAATTTTTAGGCAGCCTAACCCTCCCCACTTGTATGTCAGTCTTTTCACATTAGCATATTAACAAAAACAAATAAGGTTCAGGACTATTTAGAAAAGCTGGATGAGCACAAATCCATGGGGCCAGATGTGCTGGATCCAAGAGTGCTAAAGGAGTTGAGGGATGTGATTGCAGAACCATTGACCATTATCTTTGAAAACTCATGGCGATTGGGGGAGGTCCCGGATGACTGGAAAAAGGCTAATGTAGTGCCCATTTTTAAAAAAAGGGAAGGAAGAGGATCTGAGGAACTACAGGCCAGTCAGCCTCACCTCAATCCCTGGAAAGATCACACTCCTTTTTGGAGAGGACCTTACACAGTGATAAAAAATCTAAACAACTTAGTCTTGCTGATGCAAAAAGAAAGAGCTCACCCCCTTTGTATTGCATTGAAAACTGTTGCACAGATTCACTGACAAAAAAGGAAATGGGAATGCCAGAGAAATGCAGAAAAGGATGTGGAGGTGTCCTGGCAAGTTCTTGTGACTCAAGGTGGGAGACCAGCTCTGGTGAAGGAATCGCCAGGGTGTTCCTGAGACCTCATCACACTGCCATTTTCAACGGACAGTCTAACACAACAGATAGGCTTGAACTAGAGGACATGCATCCTGCATTCACTGATGATGTAGGTCCAACTATGAGTGAGTTGTTCATGACTGACTATAGGCTTCAAGTGGACAGATGGACATGGAAAATTGTATGGATGACAGACTGCTTAGATTCCTAGGAGTTATTTAAATTCTTATTTAACTAGCAGGGGGAAAGTTGTAATGATTAGTGTAGACAGCACCTCCTCTAGTAGATGGGGCCACATCTTTATCTTAATGCTTGTACATTATTATGTTGTTGATCTGACCTGGGGGATTAGCAAAAAGTTCAGTCCCCTGCATGTGTGTATGCACAAGTTGGTACCTTCAATGTCCCAATAAATCTCTGTGATTCTATAAGCAATATATTTTTCTAGCTAAAATGAACTCTGCTATACATTGTGCGTGAAATCTTGGCCCCATTGATGTGAATGGCAAAGCTCTCATTGACTTCTTTTTTGCAGGATTGAGTCAGTACTCCCACTGCTGGTTATTAACATCCAATCTCTCTTATAGTCCACATAGTGCAGCATTCCATTTGTCTCTAAACATCTGAAAAAACAGACTATGCAACATGCAAGTAACAAATCGAACGAGCGAGTCCGAGCTGAATGCTGAGAAGTAAAGAATGAAGCAAGCTAATTTTAACCAGAGACTTTGTGATATGAAATTATGTCTCATATCTCCATTGACTTAGCAAGATAACTTATCTTTCTGCCTAAACTCACTGTGTTCAATGTTAGACTGAATTAAAATAAACCATTCAAGAAACTTAGTTGAAAGAAAAACGGTGAGTGGCAATACTTCCCTTTGACAAAAAAAATTGAGCCAAATCAAGGAACAAACCCCCCATTGTTTCTGTTCCTGTTAAGAAAGGCCACATGTGTCTCCACTCTGCTGCCTCAGACAAAAAGAACCTAGAACGTTCATGCTCTAAATAGCTGAAGTAAATTAGAAGTGCTTGGTACTGTCTCTGATTCCCACTTTCTGAGTTTAGGGTATTACAGACAAGAAAATTATGCTGAATTTACTAAACAGAGTCATTTGATGAGCTTTCCAAACTACAAGTAGAATTGGTGTCCAGCTGTCACCTTTCCCTCACAACTGTATAAGAAAATGGAAACTCGCTTTTAAACTCTTTGGGGGCATGCATCACAGATCACGTACAGGAGCAATAAGGAAAATGGCTCTCCAGCCCATTTCAAATGATAAACACTTGTATTTATGATGTCCCATGGGTCCTGCATGGATTCACTGTCTTAGCACTGAGAAGCTATCAGCAAGCTGTTTTAAAGTTCAGAAAACTGTGGTCTTGCTGATCAAATGTAAGCTATGTTTTGGAACTGCTAAAAGATCAGAATTAATTAACAAAAAGGTTAATTCAAAACTTGAGATAAGACGCTAAGCAGAAGCAGTTATGCTTTATGGTTTTAGAAATAATCAGAAGGAGTCTTAAAAAATAAGTGGCAAAATTATAGGAAGGACAGAAGATGTCTTCAAAGGAATAATACTAGCAGAACACCTCATAACACTCATACTTTCATGCACCCATTGTCAGGTAGTCAACTTTCTTAGGCCCTGATGCAGGAAAGCACTTAAGTCCATTCATAATCAGGAAATCACCCAAGCACATGTTTAAATGCTTTCCAGAAGCAGCACCTTACACTGTAATATGTACTAGCAGTATCATTTTCAGGTGACGATCTCAGAATGATATGAAATATTTGAAGGTCTCATAGTTGGTTTATAAACTCCACCCCCCTTCCCCCACATCCCTACCAGGAAAACAGCTTAAATTAATTAATTTGCCTGGCCATAGCAATAGAAACTTCAGTCTTTCATGTCAAGGCTACTGTGGTAAGGCACCTTAAAAAGAGTTGTATTTGCAGTAGATCTGATCATTTAAAGGTTTAACTTCTGTGATGGGTGCCTGACATTTTTACTATATTATTTCATTATATTGTATTTCTTTCAGGTCAAGGCGATCTTAGAAACAGATTGCTATCTTTGAAACACAGCTTTTGGCAGACCAGCAAACAGGAAATTTACATTATTCAATACAGAATGTACTGCAATAAGAAACTTATTTGTGTGTATAGATCTGCCTAGGAGATTGCAGATCATAATTTGGTAGTCTTCCATGTCTGATAAAATGTTCAGTTACTGAAATCTACCCCATTGTATCCACATCTATGAGACTATGGGCCGAAGCACCAGAAATCAGCCTGAAATGTGGATGGAAGCACATCACTGACTCAGCAATTGGCATGGGTCTGCTGAGCACAGAATCACTTAATATTGACTGAGTCTCATACATCTGCCTCCTATTCAGAGAGGTTAGGTAGACATAAAGAGAAAAAGTAGTGAGAAATGTCTTGAAAACCAAATCTATTAACAGGAAAACAGCTCCCACAATAGAACTTTGGTCTAGAATTGTCAACAGCAGATGACTGAAGTAAAACCAGTTATCATATGCATTAGGAAAGTGTGGGCATAGTATTGTAAGATGGTCAGTGGTGCATACAAATATTAAAATTTTCAACTTTCTAGATTGTTCAAAAAAGCCCGTTGTGTTATATTTAACTAGATTTAATGAATACAACTCTAAACTTTGCTCCATGGGCAGGGATTTGCCCACATAGAGTACCAGTTTTAGGATCTGAGACTTAGAGGGTGACTTTTGTGCCTAAGAACCTGTCTCAATAGTCATTTTTGAAAATGAGACTTAGGTATCTTAGCCAGTTAAATCCAGATTTTTAAAGGGAGTTAGGCACCTATACCTTTAAAAATCTGGAACTTCTGAAAATTTTGCTCTGTCTTTAAAAGCAGATAGCAGTAAAAGCAGTGTGCAAATAGCAATATTTTATCCTGCAGGAATTTCAAGTTATTTTGCAATCATGAAATATCCTTTCTTGACTTTAATGAGGTTCAATTTTTTCTTAAGACATTTTCTACCAAGGATCAATCCTTTGAGGTTACTAATCATGATATTTCTAAAAAAAATCTTGCTTACTGGATTTTTAATTAGAACAAATCTTAGGTACTAAATTTATTAGAGATTTGAAAATTATTCTTGATATTTGGAACATTGATCCTACTGTAATTATGCAACAGAACTCATCTGCAGTATCATTTCTGATTTATTTTTTTCCTCATCCAGATATTGTAAAATTCATCTACTTGTTGTGGTTGTTCCATATACATTCCTTTGTAGCTTTGGTGCTATCATTTTAAAAAAACTGATAAGTTAAATATGTTGTTAAAATATGAATGAACAATTGACTCTATATTTTTGCTAGTCTTCCTCAATTGCATATCCAAGAACTCTATTTGGACATATTGTATTGTAGCAAAACCGCACAGCTGAGACCTAATGTTAGAAACCGTGAGTTCAGGGGTACCCTTGTGTGCATGCATGCATGTGCACGTACAAACACTCTCTCTCTCTTTCTCCAGTGAAATCAGTGCAAGATTTTGGCCTGACCCCTTGCAGGATTGCGTTTCCCTTACACAGTCGGGAGAAGTTAAAATTCTGCATCCCTGATAGTTTACTTTAAAAAAACCCTCCCAAAAGGGAACACAATCTATTACAGAGTTAAAGGGTTCTACAGCTCTCCGTCAATAACCTCTCTTGTTGCTTTATAGTTTACTTCATTAAGCCAAGCAATGCCATTGGAGATCATTAATTACAAAAAGAAAAGAAATTATCATAGGGTGCTTGCATCATCTTAATCATTATGGCTTTGTGAAAGGTGGGTGTATTTGCCAATAGGAAAGTATTACAGACAGAAACAGCAATACCCAACATATGAAACCATTACTTCTGGGCATCACTTAAATTACATAGTGAGAAATCTTACCTGCACTGGTGTGAATGAGATCTGTGAATGAAGGAAGGAAACAATAATCTAACTTATTTTCGTCCACATTGCTGACCAGCAAAACTTCTTTTGTTCCTGCCCTACCCCAAATCCTCCCTTACTTCAGCAGGAGTTTTTGAAACAATAGTGCTTTACTGAAGGGTTCAACAGCCATGCTAGTGTTGCCACCAAAAGAGAGAACAGGGCTGGAAACAACACTCCATAAAATGCAATGATCTATTTCCTATCAGTTCCAGGCAGGGCCGCCCAGAAGAGGGGGCAAGTGGGGCAATTTGCCTCAGGCCCCGGGCCACGCAGGGGCTCCCACCAGAGTTTCTTGGAGGCCCTGGAGCGGGGTCCTTCATCCGCTCTGGGGGCCCGGGAAAACTCTGGCAGGGCCCCAGCCCCCCGGAGCTTCTTCCGCTCTGGGCCTTTGGTGGCAATTCAGTGGCAGGGGCCCCCCACCGCCGAAGACCCCAGGTCCCCTGAATCCTCTGGGCGGCCCTGGTTCCAGGGACTCTCTAAAGTAAGGAAGCCAGAAGCAAAGATGCCTAAAAAATGTTAACAAAAGATGTGTACTGATTGATGATTATAGGAGGTAGGGGGACTAATTTAAAGCAGGTGTGCAGTTGGCAAAAATGAGTGTCTCATTCAGATATAGGCACTGTGTTACTATGCCAGCCTGAGCTATGACAGGTGAGCTCTCAAACCAGATTGATTTCATTTCTGATAGAAGGATGAGATTCAACAGGTGAAATGACAACCTCAGTAAGTCAAAGAATATGAGGCAAGACAGAGCACCTGGTTTATATTAGCTGTGCTGTTTGATTATTTTATTAAATAGTTCATTTTTAATGAAGAAAAAGTATGGTTAAGAGATTACAACATGGCACTGATGTTCAGGAGTTTTATGTTCCATTCCTAACACTACCACTGCCTTTCATGACATCTTGTGCAAGGCACACTCTGTGCCTCAGTTTCTCCAGCTGTAAAATGGGTATGCAACCCTTCTGTCCAGTGTTAAAAGCAGTAAAAAGGGCCAGATTCTATATGAGATTAATTTTAAAACATAACTAAGTAGAAATCCTAAAGTATACCTGAGTTCTGGCAAACTCCACTGTCTCTTTTATTAATCATTAGCTGGCTTTTGGGGGGACCCAAAAAACCTCTCCCTTAATGCTAATCCCCCATCTACTGTTTACAGGAGCATTGTGAAGTCTAATGGTTATAAAATGTTCCGAGATGCTTGCACGACAGGTGCTATATAAATAAGGCCAGTCTGACTCCCTCTCAGTTGACAGGTGTGGACTCTGTGGACTTCACTGGGAACTAGATCAAGCTCTATGCGCAGAGAAATATTCAAATACCATGAACTGTGCCATTTGCCCAGTCTCTGAATTCTGAAGTTCAGTCACATGGTCTTTTAACAATAAAGAAACAGCAAGGCAATCACGATGGAAGGCTTAACAACAAAATGTTCCTTGATCCTTCACCACCACATGTACAGATGCACTCTCAGAACCTCAAAGGACAAAGGCTTGGCTTAATTCTGTTTTTTAATCAATAAGCAGGTACAGTATGTACTAAGGGTCAGGACTGCATGAGCCCTGCAGTGCAGTTCACAGAGGTTGAAAGCGCATCATCTCCTTCTGGTCTGACCAGCCCAAATATCTATGGGATCTGCATGCTCCTGTCACAATAAGAATGTGGAGTCCCCTTCTTTTTCTTGTAATGTCCAGAGGAAGTAAGGTTTGCTGGTTTCCCAGCCCTGTGAACATGAGCTTGTGTGGTTGCATGTGTCATAAGCATGGGCTGATGTTCACAAACACATCAAACTTCAAATCCACGTTCAGGCTGAGTGGGTTTGAGATTCTGGGCAAATATTTCAAGCAGTAATATCATGAAATCCCACTGATGCTCTGGTTCCCATGCTGCTATGTAACAAGTTGCAATTGTTGAAGCATTAAGTAATTATTTGTTTTTTAATCCCTTAAAATAACCTAAACATTTTGACAAGTGTTATTTTCACAATACTTTATCATGTTGTTTGAACCATCATGTTTGAACCCTTTTCTCCTGATATTTTCTAATAAAGAGAGACATTGCAATGATATTGGCTAGACCTTAGCAAAGTTCACGCAAGCAAGAAACATGAGCAAGGAAATCAGTTTAGTGCATGGATAAAATCCTAAAGAATCCCTATGGAGATTTTCCTCTTAGGCCAAATTCCAACTTTTTTTAATTCACCTTGCTAAATAAATGCCCTACACATGTTAGAATCCTCTCTGAAATAAAAGGGCCACTGTGACGACGTGTCCGCGGAGGGACAGGTTAGGGGAAGGCAGACTTTAAAGGAAGTAATTAAAAATTTACCACACTAAAAGAAGACAGAAAAACTGTCTGTTTGACAAAAATAAAGCCCCATATCAAAAAGGAGATCTATATTGTGGCACAAGTTTACAATAAATGTTTCATCATGTTAACCCTTCAGACTTCTACAAACCTGCAATTATCCATGTCTTAAGAACACATTTAACTCATAGACTTTTGACCATTAAGGGGTGAATATAACAAATGCAGGAACCATTTTTCTTCTTTTACAAATCTTGATTTTTTCTAACTGTGTCTTGTTTAAAATAGTCAGCTTTGATAACTGCATTTAATAGTTCCATTGAACTATTATACTGTTAATGTTCATTAGCAAGCTTTACATTAGCAATAAATGCAAAGGACTGCAAATACTTTTCTGCAGATGAATAAATCCCTTTGCAGTTATCTATGAAGAAAGATCATTCATACTTTATTTGATTCAAACTGTAGCTCAATAAGGTACCATAAAATATGTAGCTTTAACAAGGGGAATCTTAGAAAGGAAATAGGAAGGGGAATTAAATGTGCTCTATCTAGAACTTAGATACCTGGGCATTCTCAGTTAAAGGACTGTGCCCCCAGGGGAACTCTTGGCCCTTAAGTTGTCATCAGAGCCTGAGTTTGGCAAACTGCAAAATATATGAGAGTTTAGTTGACCTTCAGTTTGGTTTATTATTGTTAGTCTTACTTGGTTTGATGTTTTAGGCTGGGTTAGTTTTTGTGGATGGTGGCAGTTTTCTGGGTTATTTTTAAGATTCCTTTGCTTTTAATTATTGTACAGCACCCACTGTAAGTACTTCTGCTATTGGCACAATATAAGACAATAAACAAGAAGGGACTATTTGCATAACGTTCTCAGAGACATGGGAGTTTGGGTATGGTACATGTTCTCTCATTTCATGTAGCTAATGTTCTAACTTCAAAAACTTTGTAGATAAGCCATGACTGTACAGTGCAGTGCATGACTAAATCCATTGCAACCTAGAACTTCATGGTTGTCACTCTGCTATGCATCCCAGATTTTTGGAACTGCATGGTGGCAGTGACGAAAGAACTGAGATCTTGATGCTCCAAAAGCACAGGACTATACGACCAGAGCTAAAGGAGAATCACTGTTGGCTATTCTTAGCATTATAGGGCCAGTAACACGAAAGCAATTCTAAATCCATCCAATGGAGGGCAATGTTACATACATATGAGCCAGTTTATCATTACACTATACAACTGACAAGGAAACATTCAAAGGTATATCACAAACTATTGTTCTTTGAACTGAGGTTATGGGGCCAGATATTTGCAGAGGCAACCCCACTGAAGTCAGATATAATTTTGGTCCATAGGCTTTTCATGAAAGAACACAACATACAAAAGTCATTATGCTTGCCAGGTTACACATTATCATGACTGGTTTTAAAAGACTTTGACACTATGCTTTGACATTTTATTGCATGTTAAAAAAAACCCTGTACATACAATAGTAACTTCTTTGCTGAACTCTCACACATAGTATATTTTAGCCAGCAGGAGGATTCTACAACTTGTCTTAGGCTATGTCTACACTATGCAGCTTTTAGCAACATGGCTGTGCCGCTACAGCCGTGCCACTAAAAGGCGCAGAGTGTAGCTGCTGTTTATTGGCAGGAGAAAGCTCTCCTGCTGACAAAAAACTTCCACCCCCAATGAATGGAAATAGTGATGTTGGCAGGAAAGCTCTCCTGCCAGCAAAGTGCTGTTCACACCAGTGCTTGTCATCAACAAAACTTTTGTCTTTTTGGTGTGTGGTTTTTATAACACCTCTGAAGGACAAAAGTTTTGTCTTTGACTTGCCAGTGTAGACAAAGCCTCAGTGTATTTTTATGTTTAAAACTTGACTTACAGTAGTGAGAAGATTATAGTTAACTAGACTCTTGGGAAGGCTAATATTTCTGTGGCAATGCAGCATGATTTCATGCATGTGTGCGCTTCTGTGAACACACAGACAGACAGACACACACACACACACACACCCCAAACCAGGGCTGGATAAAATAGCTTTACTGTAGCTTGTAACTTCTTACCAGGAAAATTGCAGTATTTAGGTCTATCTGGTTTTGGGCAAACAAGGCCTGGAGTTTAATCCTGCAGTCCTTACACAGGAAGTGATTATATATTTGGGCTGATTCTGCTCTCATTCACACTGGTGTAAATCAGAAGTGACTACTGCAGACAGCAGAATTGCACATTGTGGTCAAACTTGTGAGAGATCAGAATCAGGCCCATCATATCTAGTTCAAAACTTTTAAAAGAAAATCACTGCCACACCTGTACTTGGAGTAGATGCAGCTTCTTTCTGATGGATTCTGCAGTTCAACGATCACACAAACAACATGGCAGCAAACTAGAAATCCTGCTGGTCTTACTGTGCAATAGGAGCACTGTGAGTTGTTACAATTAAAGCATAGTTAGAGATTAGAATTGCAATTATAAGTGTGCGCTCAGGAAAAATGTCATCCCAGTCATAATGAGGATTACCCATTCCTTTTGTGACCACCCAGCACTTGGGAATGAGCCATCTGTGTGTACATCAGAATATTAGCAAATGTGAAGTTATCTAAATAGTTTCATTAATAAAAAGTCACTTTTTTCAGGACTGCTGTTCAGTGCCCAAATTATTTCATTTGTAGCTTTTACAATAAATTGGTTACTAAATTACCCACCTACCATTCCTGTGGTTCATTGGGGATGAATTTCTGTCAAAATACTTAGTGTGCCACTATGTGAGAAGATTTATTCTTCAGCAAAGACTGGGGAGGGGGTGGGGGGGGGGAGAGAGAGAGAATGTGTGACAGTCAGGCACTGAGTATACAGCAAAATCAATAAGCTAGTTTTAATTGCCGTTTGGATACAGAACACATCTGGTGAAGAGGGCTCAGATGTAATATCTTTTTCGCCTGTACTTTTGTTTTTTGATTTGTATGCATTTTTGATAATGTGTGCAATACCCCCTCCTCCTGATGCTTTTGTTAAAATAGCAGGGTTTCCTTTTTCATTGGAAGTGTTATTTTATACTGAAAAATAGGTATTTCTATGCTAAATTCTGTGAAAATGACATTCAAACAGGCACAGCACATAAATCATAGATCTGGGGATAACACAGGCCTGATTCTCAGCTGTGCAAAATTAGTGCTTGGTGCAGCTAAAGGTATGAAGATACATGGACACTAAGGAGCTGTTTCTATTTTCAGGCCAGTTTTCTACCAGCCCAGCGTTAACACAGGGTTCCTCTAAATATTGCTAGAGGGCAAGGCTGCTCTGGACTTACTCACTTTCCATCATCTACACTCTTTGGCCTGGTCTACACTGGGCGGTGGGGGAGGGGGAGGGGGAGAGGAATCGATCTAAGATACGCAACTTCAGCTACGAGAATAGTGTAGCTGAAGTCAACGTGTCTTAGATCGACTTAGATAGACTTTGGGTCCTCAGGCCACAGGATCAACAGCCGCCACTCCTCTGTCAACTCTGCTTCTGCCTCTCACTCTGATGGAGTTCCAGAATCAATGGGGAGCGTGTTCAGGGATCAATGTATCGCGTCTAGATGAGACACGATACATCGATCCCCGATAGATTGATCACTACCCACCAGTCTGGCGGGTAGTGTAGACATACCCTTTATGTGTGCGTCTGGGGGAGAGAGGGCGGGTTTGAGAGCACCCTAGATTGTTTCACAATGGGGAAATGCTCCAGCAGAAAAAGTTCTGGTGGCTTTAAATCTACTTTGCACTGGAAGACTGGGACATTGTAGGTTTCCAGTTGAATTGGACCCAAACACTTCAGACATTCAGAGAGGGTGAATAAACCCAGCTAAGTGGCAGTTCTCTGGAAAATGACCTGGGGATTACAGCGGACGAGAAGTCTGATATGAGTCAACAGTGTGCCCTTTTTGCCAAGAAGGCTAACGGCATATTGGGCTGCATTAGTAGGAACATTGCCAGCAGATTGAGGGAAGTGATTATTCCCCTCTATTTGGCACTGGTGAGGCCACATCTGGAGTACTGCATCCAGTTTTGAGCCCCCCACTACAGAAAGGATGTGGACAAATTGGAAAGAGCAGAGGGCAACAAAATGATTAAGGGGCTGGGGCACATGACTTATGAGGAGAGGCTGAGGGAACTGAGCTTATTTAGTCTGCAGAAGAGAAGAATGAGGGGGGATTTGATAGGAGCCTTCAACTATTTGGGCTAGGTTGAGGATGGGGCTAGGCTGTTCTCAGTGGCTGCAGATGGCAGAACAAGGAGCAATGGTCTTAAGTTGTAGTGGGGGAGGTCTAGATTGGATATTAGGAAAAAATATTTCACTAGGAGGGAGGTGGTGGAATCTCTATCCTTAGAGGTTTTTAAGGCCTGTCTTGACAAAGCCCTGGCTGGGATGATTTAGTTGAGGTTGGTCCTGTTTTGAGCAAGAGGTTGGACTAGATGACCTCCTGAGGTCTCTTCTAACCCTAATCTTCTATGATTCTATGATAAACTGGAGAACTGGATGAAGTCATCAAGATGAAATTCAATAAACACAAGTTCAAAGTACTACATTTAGGAAAGAAAAATGAAATGCAACTACAAAATCAGGAATAACAGGTTAGATGGTAGTACTGCTCAGAAGGATCTGGGGGCTACAATTGATCATAAACTGCATATGATTCAACAATGTGACACAGCTGCGAAAAAGGCTATTATTTTACGGTGTATTAACAGGCATGTTGAATGTAAGACCTGGGAGTTAATTGTCCTGATCTAGTGAGCATTGGTGTGGCCTCATCTGGAGTATTACGTCCAGTTCGAGGTGATACGTTTTAGATATTATGTGGACAAACTGGAGAGAGTCAAGAGGAGAGTAACTAAAATGACAGAAGGTTTAGAAAACCTGACCTGTATGGCTGGAGCTAGATCAGCGTAAGAGCTGCATGGGCAGCTGTGGGGTGCTACGGTGTGGACCCTCCATCTGCCCTGGGCAGGGACACAGGCAGTAGCTGCTTTCAGCCCCCGCTCCTGCTTCCAACTTGGCTGGGGGCAAGTCCTCCGGGGGAAATGGAGGGGCCTTAGGGGTGGGGAATCCTACCCCCCCCACCCCCACACTTTTGGGAAGCTTCTGCCACCGCTGCTTCCAGCCCTACATTTCTATGATTCTATGATTACATTCTGCCCTCTTAAATAATTCAGATATTTTTCTTCATAATTGGGCTTTATATTAATTTCAGTTACACCGAAGTAACTATTAAAATCAATGTGATTTGAAGTTTCTGGAGTTACTGTGCATTTACTAGGGTAACTGAGATCAGGGTCTGGAAACTTATCCTTAGTTATTGAGGTGATGGGGGAGAGGGGTGGGAGCAGGAAGAGGTGGGGAAGGGGCTGGGAAGAGGCAGTACAAGAGTGGGGCAGGTGTGGGGGCTTAGCAGAAGGGGCAGAGCAGGGGCGAGGCCTGAGGCAGAGCGGAGGTCAAGCACACCCCAGGATCTGAGTAACTCAGCGCCTATGATTTTGAAAGAAACACTGGCCTGGTCTACAAGGGAGGGGGGCATATGGGGGGGTGGAATCGACCTAAGATATGCAACTTCAGCTACGAAAATAGTGTAGCTGAAGTTGACATATTGTAGGTCGATTTAAGTCGTGTCCTCACAGCGCAGGGTCGACTGCCGCCGCTCCCCCGTCGACTCCGCTTCCACCTCTCACCTCAGTGGAGTACAGGAGTCGACGGCAGAACGATCGGAGATCCATCACTACCTGCCGATCTGGCAGGTAGTGTAGACTTACCCAGTGATCTGCATATAGATAATACTTGATTATTAAATCAGCTATGTTTCACTCAGATAACATTTCTCTTTCTAAACTATTAATATAATTAAACAAATAGTATTCCTGGGGCTTCTGATCACCCCCCCCCATTATTATACAGGGGCTGTCCATAAGTTATATAACACACTTGGGGGCGGGGGCAGTCCTTAAATTTGCATGCTTGAGTATTGCAAAGTGTTATAAGGAGATGGATGGCTCTAGAAAAATCACAAAAAAAATGTGTTATGTTACATACACACCAGATTTAAACCAATTTTCATTGATGGTCATTTTTTAAATTGGAAATCTGAACATTTTTATGACAGAATAATAGCAATTTCTCAGAAACTACACTACAATAAAAGATAATTTAATTTGAAGGGTGAATCAGTTCAACTGAATTTTGAAATTCATTTTATGTATTTCCAAATGAGATCATCTGGAAGCAATAAATGTGCCAATTCTTCCAATTTTCCTCTCATTTTTCTGTCACTCACCACAGTTAAATCATTAAAGGACGGAGATTTCATTGCATGGAAATTATGGTCACTTTAAGATGTATACAAAAGAGGCCACTCCTTCATGCAGATAGAGGCTCTTTTTTTCCTTAGGTTCCTTGGCCATTTGAAAAAAGCTTATCACTTACTCACAGAAAAAGTCATAATTTGCATGAAAGAGGGATCTCAGCATGCAGTGTTGATAGCCAGGCTCCAAAGCTGATCTGTTCTGTGCAGCCTGCCTTTAGAGACCAGGAACAATTTTATTTCAGTTCAAACCTGGCTGTTTGCAGACCTGAACACCAGCAGATTTTCTAAACCCATGAAATTTGTTGGCTGAATAAAATATCTTTCAGTGCTTAACAGATTCTGCTACTCTCATTGAGTAGCATCTTACTCCTCAAGTGCAGTGGGTCTACCTGAGGAGCAAGATAGTATTCACTGTGCGTAAGGGTGGCAGAATCTGGTTCAATAAGTCCTCTCTGCAAAAGAGGTTTTCTGTGTGGTTATAAAATGCTTGAGATTGCTGCTCCCACTTCACTGTTGCCTCACACTTTGTGTCGTCACTTATACCAGTGCAAAGTGGGTTTAAAATGTTATCAAATTAGAATGGAACGAATACATTGCACTGATGCAAATAGTTACATAAGGTGCAGAGCAAAGGGCCATGGGTGTTGTAAACATCTCTCCTGTCATTCTGTACAAAGATTCAAATACATACAAGCTCAGCTCAGAAGGACCTTCAGGATCTTCATAACTAGAGGTAGGTTTAAACACAGGGGTGGCTCTAGCTTTTTTGCCACCCCAAGCATGGCAGGCAGGCTGCCTTTGGCAGCTTGCCTGCGGGAGGCTTGCCGATCCTGAGGCTTCAGTGTACCCACCGCCAAAGTGCTTCCAAATCCGCAGGACCAGCAGACCTTCCGCAGGCAAGCTGAAGGCTGCCTGAGTGCTGCCCTTGCAGGGACCAGCAGGCCGACCTCCGCGGACTGCCACTCCAGGCACGCTTGGAGCACTGGTGCCTGGAGCCACCGCTGCTTAAACAGTAAAGATCTTGCTGCAGACTATCAAAGTTATGAGATAATTAGCATCAGGTATTTGGTTTGGCCCTTCCTTAGAATCAGTTTCAAAGATGCTCCTGGAAAATGAACAGATGGGGTCAAATTTGATGCTCTCAAGGACAGACTTCCCTGGATGTTTGGCCATTTAGAATTCATCTGGTAAATGTCCTGTTTTTCTTTGTCTGAAGAACAAGCAACTTTTTCAATGTTTGACATTGCATTAGTTTAACATTGCTCAGCCATCACCACCTAGTAGTCAGCTTTTCCCACAATCACTTCCCTTTCTCCCATACTTACCTACATGCGTGGAAACCCTGCCCCAAATAAATCTTATCTGCAGCGACAGCTCTAGGCACCAGCAAAGCAAGCAGGTGCTTGGGGCAGCCTATTTGCAGGTGCGGCAGTGGCAGGGTTCCAGTCTGGGAGCTGAGAACCAACAGGGGGCCCTGGGAGCTGTAGTTCCTTGATTAGCTCCCTGCCTTTATAGCCAGCCCTGGACCAGGGAAAGAACTACATTTCCCAGCATTCCCTTGGTTACTATCAACAGGAAAGGGAGGGGGAGGGAGTATAGTAGCTGAAAGGAGGGTCAAGGCAAAACTGGGAGGCAAGATCAAACCAGTATCTTAGATGCCTATATACAAATGCGAGAAGTATAGATAATAAGGCAGGAAGAACTGGAAGTGCTAATAAATAGTACAACTATGACATTGTTGGCATCACTGAAACTTGGTGGATAATACACATGATGGAATGTTGGTTGTGGATGGGTATAGTTTGCTCAGGGAAGGATAGACAGGGAAAAAGGAGGAGGCGTTGGCTTTATATTAAAATGTACATACCACTGGACTGATAAGAGGTGGGACATTAGGAGACGGAAGTGTTGAGAGTCTCTGGCGTAGGAATAAAAAGGGTAAAAACAAGGCTGATGTCATGCTAGGAGTCTACTACAGGCACCCTAACCAGGTGGAAGAGGTGGATGAGGCTTTTTTTACACAACTAACAAAATCATCCAAAGCCCCAAATTTGGTGGGATGGGGCTTCAACTATCCGAATATGGAAATAAACACCGCCAGGGCACAGACTAGGTTCCTGGATGCATTGCAGACAACTTTTTATTTCAGAGGCTGAAAAACTACTGGGGGGAAGCTGTTTAGACTTGATTTAACAAATAGGGATGAACTCGTTGAGAATTTGAAAGAAAGAAGCTTGGTGAAAGTGATACATGAATCATAGAGTTTGCAATCTAAGAAGGGATAGAAGGGAGTACAGCAAAGTAAAAGAGACATGGATTTCAGGAGGGCAGATTTGTTAAGCTCAGACAGCTATAGGTAAGGTCCCATGGGAATCAAGACTGAGGGGAAACAACTGAGGAGAGTTGGCAGTTTTTCAAAGTGACACTATTAAAGGGCCCAAAGCAAGCTATTTCGATGGGTAGAGAAAGATAGAAAATGTGGCAAAAGACACTTGCTTACCATGAGATCTTGCAAGACCTACAAAATAAAAAGGAGTCATAATAAAAAATGGAACTAGTCAGATTACAAAGGAAATATAGGGCAACAAAAACCAGGAATGCAGGGGCCAAGATTAGAAAGGCAAAGGACACAAAATGAGCTCAACTAGCTATGGAAAAAGGTAAACAACAGACTTTTTAATCAATACATTAGAAGCAAGAGGAAGACAGACAGGGTTAGGCCCATTGGCTCAGTAAGGGGAGAAACTAGTAAAGGAAACTTGGAAATGGCGAGCAATGGCCTTATTAGATTTCTTTTGGCCACGTCTCACTACCGATAAGTCGAATTAGGCTAAAATCGGTTTTTATAAAACTGATTATTATAAATTCAATTTTATGCGGCACACTAGGCACAGTTAATTTGGCGTGTCGCGTCCATTGGGTCCGATGCTAACGTCGATTTTCTGAAAGCGTTGCATGTGGGTAGCTCTTCGTAGCGTATCCCCCATTCCCGCAGCTCCCCCGCCCCTTGGAATTCTGGTTGAATCATTCATTGTCGCGGGTGGGTTTGGCGTAAACGTCGTCATCATTCCTTCCTCCGAGGAAAACATCAGTGACAATCCTTCGGCGCCGTTTTTCCCTGGATTGCCTCATTACGTCATAGCACAGCAACCTGGAGCCCGTTCAGCTTTTTTTTTTCCCAGCACCATATGTGTACTGTTCCAGTGGACAGAGAGCGATTATCAGCGCTACACAGCAGCATTCACTTGCCTTTTGCATGATAGCAGAGATGGTTACAATTGTTCTGTCTTACCGTCTACTGCCAGAGTAAACTGGCATGAAATGACGGTTATCTCTCCCTCTGTACTGTCGCTGCTATCATGAGTGCCCTGGCTGATAGCTGGTGGCGCAACACAAAAGCAAAATTGGGATTGATCCCGATGCAATCCTCCCTTATGGTTCTAAAAATAGAGTCAGTCTGCCTAGAATAAGGACAGTTGTATTAGACGACCGGGGTTCAGAGAGCACAGCTGCTCCGTGTCTAATTCACAGGGGTGCCCCGCAACAACCCCACCTGTTTGCTTCCCTTTCCCCCAACCATTGCCTGGGCTACCGTGCAGTGTCTGCCCATTTGTGTCATGAATTAATAAAGAATGCGAGGAATAAGAAACACTGATTAGTGACATAAAATGAGGGGAGGCAGCCTCCTGGCGCGATGATAGTCCAGCAGGACATAAGTGGTGTGGGGGAGAGGGGCACAGCATGCTGCTGCTATGGACAGTCCAGGCAGTACAGAATCTTTTCTTTACACATGAAAGGGAGGGGGCTGATTGAAGCTCAGCCCCCAGTGCTATGATGAAGACGGTTACTAGCCGTTCTGTCCTATCTACTGGGAGCTGACCAGGATCAATTCCATTTTCTTCCCAGGCGCCCATATTCAGTTAAAAGCATTGGAGCACTCAGGGTTCGGGCAGTTTACCAGTCCTATTGCACATCTTACACGGGGAGGGAGAGAAGCTGTACTGCTCTCACTGAAGCAGCATCGATCTACCAGCAGGCATTAGTCACATAGGGTGACATTGAGAAGTCAAGCAATTGATTACTTTCCCTTTTCTTTCACTGGTGGGGGAAAGAACTGAGAGCTATTCCCCAAACACGCCAGACACTGTTTTACCTTACAGACATGGAGCTCAGCAGATGCAATACTTTCAGAGACTGCTGTGGATGGTGGATAGCTGAGTCTCAGTTACCCCTCCTCCTCATGAGCGTCCATTGTCTTGGCTTTCGTACACTTGTCATTGCAGCGCTCTGTGTAAGCTTGGAGATTTTGTTCAACGCTTGGGGCATTCGTCTTCTTGTACGGACGCTCTGATACACAGATTTGTCTCCCATAAAGCGAATCGAACCAGTATCTCCCGTACAGTCATGTGGTCTTTGTATTTGGGACTGCATCGCCACCCGTGCGCTGATCAGAAGTCACGCTGGGCAAACAGGAAATGTAATTCAAAAGTTCGCGGGTTTTCCTGTTTACCTGCCGCTTGCATTCCGAAGTTCAGATGCTGCAGAGCGTCAGATGGATTGCAGTGTGGGATACGCCCAGAGGCCAATAACGCGTTTCCGGTCGCACACTAACGTAAGTCCATATGTTAAATCGATTTAGCGCTACTCCTCCTCCGATCGGGGAGGAGACAAATGATTTAAAGAGCCTTTAATGCGATATAAAGGGCGTTGTAGTGTGGCGGGCTTTACAGCGTTAAAATCGATTTAACACTCTTTAAATCGATTTAAACGCGTAGTGTAGAACCAGGCCTTTGTTTTGGTCTTTTCACTGAGAAGTCTGGAGGAATGTCTAACAACTAGCGAATGCTTGGGAAGGGTAGGTTTAGAAGAGAATAAAAAAAGAGGCAAGTTAAAAATCACCGTTAGAAAAGTTAGATGCCGGCAAGTCACCAGGGCCTGATGAAAATGCATTCTAGAAATACCAAGGAGTTAATTAGAGGAGTATCTGAGCCTTCTAGCTATTAGCTTTTGGAAAGTCATGGGAACAGGGAGACGATTCGGAAGACTGGAAAAGGGTAAAATATAGTGCCATCTATATTAAGTGGAAAATAAAAACACCCAGGAAATACAGACCAGTTATGTTTAGCTTCTGTGCCAGGGAAGATGAATGGAGCAGAGATAGATAAAGAAATCATCTGCAAACAGTTTGGTAGGGTGGTAAGGTGAAGGAGATAACCAGCGATGGATTATAAAGATACAACTCGTGTTGAGACCAGATCTGATAGCTTTCTTTGAAGTGTAACGGCGGTCTTGTGAGAAGTAAGGAGAGAGCAGCTGAGATGTGGTTACCTGGACTAGATTAAGGCATTTGATTACGGTCTCGCATGATCTCTTGGATCGATAAAACTAGGCGAATAGCCATTTAGATGGACGCTACGTAGTAATGGGTGGGCAGATGGTGATTAACCGTACTCAGGAAGTTGTCATCAAACAGATAGTAGGAGTTAATGAAACGAGAGGATACTTTTATATCTCTTTTGACGTGTAAGGGAGAGTTAACAAGTTCAGATAAGTTGGGCTGTCTCCTGACAGAGGACGCAATAGGGACAGGATACTTTTCGAAATCTTAGAGGGAAGGTGGTTGTAGTGGTTGTCTGTAGTTGCTGGTTTGGTTCTACTCTAAGGTTCTGAGAATGGTCGACTCATAGCGTCGAACCCATGCATTTCTCTCACGAATCTCTCCATACAGGCTCTCGTATTAGACTCCAAAATAGGAAGTCGTAGGGTAGATAAGGCGCGACGTTTGGGATTATGGTTGATTTGCTTTAATTTGCAGAATGTACATTTGGCTGGAGAGGCAGTTCCAAATATGTGTATTTGGTGGGAGGAGTTCAAATTTGTATTTTGGCTGAAGGATTTTAATTTGACTTGTATATAGGCTGGAGTGATTCCCAGTGGTCTATAGACTGAAGCCCTGTTACCTAATCCATCGTTAAATTACAAAGATAATTTTTATGTGTTCTCTTCTTTATTAAAAGCTTTTTTGTTGAAGAACCCTGATTGCTTTTTTCTGGTGAGACCCAGGACTGGTCTGGGGATTGCACCAGGGAATTTGGTGGAGAAGGAGGTTTCTAAGGGGGGCAGAGCAAAGTAATAGTCTCTCTTCTGTCGTTTCGGTGATTACTGATCTCTCTCAGGAAGGCGGTCTTGGAGAGGGGAGAGAGAAGGAGGGGGGTAAGCGGGTGAATTTTCTCCCTGTGGAAGGGTCAAGAAGAGAGGGAGGATCTTTTTTTCGTACTCCCAGCTCCGATGTTGTGCAGCCTAGGGAGCAGCTGGAGCCTGGCAAGTTAACCCGCAGG